>NW_025535554.1:0-47500 GCF_020615455.1 Coregonus clupeaformis
CTGCTCCTGTACCATGTGGTAGACTGACCAGGTGAATCAGGTGAAAGCTATGATCATGACAGTGTCGCCCAGTAAATCCACTTCAATCAATTGTAGATGAGGGGAAACAGGTTAAAGAATGGTTTTTGAAGCCAAGCAGGACATGGATTTGTGTAATGTGTGCATTCAGAGGGTGAATGGGCCAGACAAAGATTGAAGTGCCAGCACTGAGCAGGAGGTATGGTAGTAGGTGCCAGGCGCACCGGTTTGTGTCAGAGCGGCAACGCTGCTGGGTTTCACATGCGGGTTTCCCTGTGTATCAAGGTAGTCACCACCACGGACATCCGTAACCCGACCACAGCTGTGGGCATTAGGAGTCAACATGGTAACATCCTAATGGAAGCTTTTGACTCTAGTGAGTTCATGCCCGATTAATTGAGGCTATTTATAAGGTCAAAAGGGAGGTGCAGCTCGTTTAGGAAGGTGTTCTAATGTTGTTATCTCAGTGTAAATTCTTGAACTTCAAACGTTAGCTAGCTATTTAATCGTTAACGTTATCATAAATAAACACCGAATAGAAAGCTTGCTACAGAATATTACCGTTTCAATGTACTCCGCCTTGTTGTGCAAATTATCTCGCACAACTCCGCGATTGTAAAAATAAAATAATAATAATGTTGCAGAAAACGATTGATGTAGGTTATGTTTATCTGTTGTCAACCATCCTTCAGTACCGTGAATGGTTCAGACCATACTAACCAGGGCCGCTACATCATCGATGATGATGGCTTGGCATATGCTCACGTCGAAATATGTTCAATGAAAATAAAAATATGTGGAGTTAAAGTAACATCATTATTAGTAGTCGACGAAGGTAAGTGTTTTATTTTTGTTCGGGTGATTTAAATGTTTATTTTTTGTTCAGGTGATTAGTCATGTCTACGCATAGAATGTAGTGCCTAGATCAAACTAACCCGATTCGTAAAAATTCAACCAAAGTCAAAAAATGTCATCATTCAATTTAATTAAATTTAAAAACATACGGAAAGCATTATACCCAGCGTTATAGTGAATACCAGAAAAAACACAGCAATAGTAGCCAATATCGGCGATATTTATATTCGCCAGTGCTTTCATTTGACCTCCTTTTCTCCAGACGTGTTTGCAGCCACGCACCTGGTTGATCGGTATCTTCTCAATCGCATCTCCGTGTCCTGGCGAGTGTGTCCGCCAGCTCGCCCGGCCTTCTGCGAGGCTCTCGTCGGGGAACGTTGCGGTGAGCCTTGCCGCCGCCGGTCCTGTCAGCTTTGGTCATTCTCCTCCATTGCTGGCGCGGGCTGGGTGATGGATCATTCAAACCCAGGTCAAGTCTTTGAATAACATTGAACCCACTCGGGTCACGCTGCTGTGGCCTTGCTGTGCTGGTTTACTTTTTGTTGACCTACCAGTGCCTTTCCAATAAAATCGGTTAACTAGTATTGCTTCAAGCTGGTAGCTGCTACCCGCCAACCACCTGTGCGTGGAATATTTTATAGCTGGGTCGTTGCTAATTCAACGAGCTTTGTCTCTGAGAATCCTGGTTGGAATGTTAAAATATAAAACAACCGACTGTGTCTCGCGTTAGCCCTGCTTAAGTTAACAGCTATTTGCGTAATTGTGTAATCGTTTAGATACTCG
Source organism: Coregonus clupeaformis (assembly GCF_020615455.1). Taxonomy (NCBI): domain Eukaryota; kingdom Metazoa; phylum Chordata; class Actinopteri; order Salmoniformes; family Salmonidae; genus Coregonus; species Coregonus clupeaformis. Next base: position 1,657 of record NW_025535554.1, read on the forward strand.
GCGTAGTTGGAGTGCAATCAAAGATACTTTTATGTTCAAGTGATTCATCTGTGGTACGGTCAAGTACTGTACTGTTAACCTAGCGGCGCTAGCTAGCTAGTGCGTTATCAAGTGTGTGTAGATTGAGGTCGTTGACCTAATTCGTAAACCAAAGCAAATGTGAAGCCCATGGCATTATCAATGCTGGGTTGTGTGACTGGACGATACATGTGGCTTTCAACACCCTGCACTACATACAATGCGGTGGACATCTGTAGCATTGGTTAGCTAGCTCGCTTCTATTACCTCCTGAGCTTGAACTTCTGTAGCTGCTCGATGCATTATCTAACAGTGTTGTCAGTCAAACTGGCATCGACTCAAGCAGGAATGACCTCTCTCAGCCATCCTGTTTCCACTCCTTTCTCGCTTTCTTCTTCTTGTCTCTCTAGATCTCTAGCTCAGTGGGGTTGTTGTGTGCCGACAGTATGGAGACCTGCCCCCCTCACCATTAAGACCATTGGCGCGTCATGTACGTCCTCAAGCTCTACGACAAGATCAACCCAGAGAAGGTAAGGACAGTACGAGGCTCGTTTGAGGAGTAGGAATACCGAGGGGGTGTGATCATAAGTCCAAACAGTTGAGCTTTTCCAATGAAAACAAAGAGTTTCTATTGGACAAATTCCCTCTTGTTTCGTTCCCATCCTACAGTACGGTTCCGTTTGGTGTCTAGTGAATTACACCCCAGATATCTAGGATCAGTTTGCCTTTTCGGACAACATCAATCGCTCCTTATCCCGAGTGCAGCTGTGGACAGCAAGTCTCCTTTGAGGCCCAAAAGCACCTGGGCATGTTTTCATGAAGTATATTATATTTAGTGATAATTTCCGAGAAGAGATGCCTTTTTGAGAGGACATTATCGCCTTTATACATCAGGTTACCGACATATTCAAATAATAATGATTGACATATTTTCATCAAAAAAACTTTATTTTTATTAATTTATTCATACTATTTCATTCTTCTACAATATATAGTCCCGACACAAATCTAGGGTTGCTACCCAAGCCGGCTGGTCGTTCGTGCTATCGGTTCGGTTGCCAGAGACACGACCCAGTCGTTCAGTCTTTTTGTTCTGTATCTATGGAAGCGACCCAGTCGTTCAGTCTTTTTGTTCTGTATCTATGGACGCGACCCAGTCGTTCAGTATTTTTGTTCTGTATCTATGGACGCGACCCAGTCGTTCAGTATTTTTGTTCTGTATCTATGGATGTGACCAGATCGTCCGTTCTAATGTTCCATTGCCATACTGGCTGGTAACGTTCTTATCCCTTGCTTGCTAGCTAGCCAACTACTGGGTTAACTTAGTCATCGTCAAAAAGTGCAGCCAGAATAACAGCAAAGTAGCTGTGTTTGTTTAGCTGTTTTCTAGTGACATTTATTTAGATAAATCCATAACAATGAGCTAATGGGTGCGATTTCACCTGGCGTAGAAAATGTGTCGCTGGTCAGGACACTGTTGTTCAGAGGGAGCTAGCCAACAACACCACAGCTGACACAATCACTTCCAAACTGAAGCTGGAAAGACTGCAAATTAGCGCGTTTCGTTGACCTTTTTCAATTGACATTTCTTTGTATATATCCCATCAAAAATGATGCCCGCTGATTCATGATTTCGACTGGCTGAGAAACTCTGCCTCCCCTTTCTGTCTCGTCCACGGAACTCCCGACACGTTCATTACTAGTGGGACAGCTGGAGATGGAATTTGAATATTGCAACAATGTTGCAAATGTCGGAGAGACAGACAGCAAGGTTTATACAAATCTCTGTTGTTTAAAACTAAATGTTAGTCTAAAAGAAATGTGAGATAATGTCTAGATGCTTTTTTATAGTGGAGATCGTTTATAATTGCCTGGCTGGGCTGACGAGACAGTGGATTAAGTGCAGTCAGATAATAATAATAATATGCCATTTAGCAGACGCTTTTATCCAAAGCGACTTACAGTCATGCGTGATAAATTTTTGTGTATGGGTGGTCCCGGGGGAATCCAACCCACTACAAGATGGAACAGAGTAAATAGGCATTTTAACGTTATAGATTTGCTGGGTGGCAACTTGTGGAATAGACGTCGGCCGGAATGCGCTTTTAACCAATCAGCTTTCAGGTTAGACCCACCCGTTGTATAAATACAAAAGTATGTGGACACCCCCTTCAAATTAGTGGTGGATTCGTTATTTCAGCCACACCCGTTGCAGTTGACAGGTGTCTCAAAAATTGAGCACACAGCCACATGCAATCTCCATAGACAAACCCAACCTCCTCTGATCCATCAACCAGCCCCCTGTGTGTGTTCTAACCTCCTCTGATCCATCAACCAGCCCCCTGTGTGTGTTCTAACCTCCTCTGATCCATCAACCCAGCCCCCGTGTGTGTTCCGAACCTCCTCTGATCTATCAACCAGCCCCCTGTGTGTGTTCTAACCTCCTCTGATCCATCAACCAGCTCCCTGTGTGTGTTCTAACCTCCTCTGATCCATCAACCAGCCCCTGTGTGTGTTCCAACCTCCTCTGATCCATCAACCCAGCCCCCTGGGTGTGTTCCAACCTCCTCTGATCCATCCAACCAGCCCCCGTGTGTGTTCCAACCTCCCTCTGATCCATCAACCAGCCCCCGTGTTGTTCCAACCTCCTCTGATCCATCAACCAGCCCCCTGGGTGTGCTGTGTGTAATCTATATGTACCACCTGCCTCTATCCTCAGCTAGTGACGTCGGTCCACTTCCTGAAGGACCTGGGTTAGACAGCTTGGACCAGGTGGAGATCATCATGGCCATGGAGGATGAGTTTGGTGAGTCTCCTGGGGTTTTGTCTTGTCCATCTTTCTCTCTCCTGTCTGTCTGTTGGTCTGTCTCTCCCTGTCTGTCTGTTGGTCTGTCTCTCCCTGTCTGTCTGTTGGTCTGTCTCTCCTGTCTGTCTGTCTGTCGTCTCCCTGTCTGTCTGTTGGTCTGTCTGTCTCTCCCTGTCTGTCTGTTGGTCTGTCTCTCCCTGTCTGCTGTCTGTTGGTCTGTCTCTCCCTGTCTGTCTGTTGGTCTGTCTCTCCCTGTCTGTCTGTTGGTCTGTCTCTCCCTGTCTGTCTGTTGGTCTGTCTCTCCTGTCTGTCTGTTGGTCTGTCTCTCCTGTCTGTCTGTTGTGTCTGTCTCTCCCTGTCCTGTCTGTTGGTCTGTCTCTCCTGTCTGTCTGTTGGTCTGTCTCTCCCTGTCTGTCTGTTGGTCTGTCTCTCCCTGTCTGTCTGTTGGTCTGTCTGTCTCTCCCTGTCTGTCTGTTGGTCTGTCTGTCTCTCCCTGTCTGTCTGTTGGTCTGTCTCTCCCTGTCTGTCCGTTGGTCTGTCTGTCTCTCCTGTCTGTCTGTTGGTCTGTCTCTCCTGTCTGTCTGTTGGTCTGTCTCTCCCTGTCTGTCTGTTGGTCTGTCTCCCCCTGTCTGTCTGTCTGTTGCGTCTGTCGTCTCCCTGTCTGTCTGTCGGTCTCTGTCTGTCTCCCTGTCGGTCTGCTCTCCCTGTCTGTCTGTTGGTCTGTCTCTCCCTGTCTGTCTGTTGGTCTGTCTCCCCTGTCTGTCTGTCTGGTCTGTCTCTCCCGCTGTCTGTCCTCCCTGTCTGTTGGTCTGTCTCTCCCCGGCTGGTTGTCTGTCTGTCTGTTGGTCTGTCTCTCCCTGTTGGTCTGTCTGTCTGGGTCTGTGTCTGTTCTGTCTCTCCCTGTTGGTCTGTCTCTCCCTGTTGGTCTGTCTCTCCCTGTTGGTCTGTCTGTCTGTTGGTCTGTCTCTCCCTGTTGGTCTGTCTCTCCCTGTTGGTCTGTCTGTCTGTTGGTCTGTCTCTCCCTGTTGGTCTGTCTCTCCCTGTTGGTCTGTCTCTCCCTGTTGGTCTGTCTCTCCCTGTCGGTCTGTCTCTCCCTGTCGGTCTGTTGGTCTGTCTCTCCCTGTCTGTCTGTCTCTCCCTGTTGGTCTGTCTCTCCCTGTCTGTCTCTCCTGTTGGTCTGTCTCTCCCTGTTGGTCTGTCTCCTGTCGGTCTGGTCTGTGTCTCCTGGTCGGTCTCTGTTGGTCTGTCTCTCCTGTCGTCTGTTGGTCTGTCTCCTGCCTGTCTGTTGGTCTGTCTCTCCCGTCGTCTGTTTCCTGTCTGCTCCCTGTTGGTCTGTCTCTCCTGTCGGGTCCGTTGGTCTGTCTCTCCCGGTCTGTCTGCTGTCCCTGTTGGTCTGTCTCTCCCTGTCTGTCTGTTGGTCTGTCTCCCCTGTCTGTTCTGTTGGTCTGTCTCTCCCTGGTCTGTTCCTGTCTGGTCTGTCTCTCCCTGTCTGTCTGTTGGTCTGTCTCTCCCTGTCTGTCTGTTGTGTCTGTCTCTCCCTGTCTGTCTGTTGGTCTGTCTCTCCCTGTCTGTCTGTTGTTGTCTGTCTCTCCCTGTCTGTCTGTTGGTCTGTCTCTCCCTGTCTGTCTGTTGGTCTGTCTCTCTCCCTGTCTGTCTGTTGGTCTGTCTCTCTGCTCTGTCTGTCTGTTGGTCTGTCCTCTCCCTGTCTGTCCGTTGGTCTGTCTCTCCCTGTCTGTCTGTTGGTCTGTCTGTCTCCCTGTCTGTCTGTTGGTCTGTCTCTCCCTTTGTCTGTCTGTTGGTCTGTCTCTCCCTGTCTGTCCGTTGGTCTGTCTGTCTCTCCTGTCTGTCTGTTGGTCTGTCTCTCCCTGTCTGTCTGTCTGTGGTCTGTCTGTCTCTCCCTGTCTGTCTGTTGGTCTGTCTCTCCCTGTCTGTCTGTTGGTCTGTCCGTCTCTCCCTGTCTGTCTGTTGTTGTTGTCTGTCTGTCTCTCCCTGTTCTGTTGGTCTGTCTCTCCCTGTCTGTCTGTTGGTCTGTCTCTCCCTGTCCCGTTGGTCTGTCTGTCTCTCCCTGTCTGTCTGTTGGTCTGTCTCTCCTGTCTGTCTGTCTCTCCCTGTCTGTCTGTTGGTCTGTCTCTCCCTGTCTGTCTGTTGGTCTGTCTCTCCCTGTCTGTCTGTTGGTCTGTGCTCTCCCTGTCTGTCTGTTGGTCTGTCTCTCCTGTCTGTCTGTTGGTCTGTTCTCCCTGTTGGTCTGTCTCTCCCTGTCCTGTCTGTTGGTCTGTCTCTCCCTGTTGGTCTGTCTCTCCCTGTCTGTCTGTTGGTCTGTCTCTCCCTGTCTGTCTGTTGGTCTGTCTCTCCCTGTTGGTCTGTCTCTCCCTGTCTGTCTGTTGGTCTGTCTCTCCCTGTCTGTCTGTTGGTCTGTCTCTCCTGTCTGTCTGTTGGTCTGTCTCTCCCTGTCTGTCTGTTGGTCTGTCTCTCCCTGTCGGTCTGTTGGTCTGTCTCTCCCTGTCGGTCTGTCTCTCCCTGTTGGTCTGTCTCTCCCTGTTGGTCTGTCTCTCCCTGTTGGTCTGTCTGTCTGTCTGTTGGTCTGTCTCTCCCTGTTGGTCTGTCTCTCCCTGTTGGTCTGTCTCTCCCTGTCGGTCTGTCTCTCCCTGTCGGTCTGTCTCTCCCTGTCTGTCTGTTGGTCTGTCTCTCCCTGTCTGTCTGTTGGTCTGTCTCTCCCTGTCTGTCTGTTGGTCTGTCTCTCCCTGTCTGTCTGTTGGTCTGTCTCTCCCTGTCTGTCTGTTGGTCTGTCTCTCCCTGTCTGTCTGTCTGTCTGTCTCTCCCTGTCTGTCTGTTGGTCTGTCTCTCCCTGTCTGTCTGTTGGTCTGTCTCTCCCTGTCTGTCTGTTGGTCTGTCGGTCTCTCCCTGTCTGTCTGTTGGTCTGTCTCTCCCTGTCTGTCTGTTGGTCTGTCTGTCTCTCCCTGTCTGTCTGTTGGTCTGTTCTCCCTGTCTGTCCGTTGGTCTGTCTGTCTCTCCTGTCTGTCTGTTGGTCTGTCTCTCCCTGTCTGTCTGTCTGTTGGTCTGTCTGTCTCTCCCTGTCTGTCTGTTGGTCTGTCTCTCCCTGTCTGTCCGTTGGTCTGTCTGTCTCTCCCTGTCTGTCTGTTGGTCTGTCTCTCCCTGTCTGTCTGTTCTCTCCCTGTCTGTCTGTTGGTCTGTCTCTCCCCTGTCTGTCTGTTGGTCTGTCTCTCCCTGTCTGTCTGTCTGTTGGTCTGTCTGTCTCTCCCTGTCTGTCTGTTGGTCTGTCTCTCCCTGTCGGTCTGTCTCTCCCTGTCTGTCTGTTGGTCTGTCTCTCCCTGTCTGTCTGTTGGTCTGTCTCTCCCTGTCTGTCTGTTGGTCTGTCTCTCCCTGTCTGTCTGTTGGTCTGTCTCTCCCTGTCTGTCTGTTGGTCTGTCTCTCCCTGTTGGTCTGTCTCTCCCTGTCTGTCTGTTGGTCTGTCTCTCCCTGTTGGTCTGTTCTCTCCCTTGTCTGTCTGTTGGTCTGTCTCTCCCTGTCTGTCTGTTGGTCTGTCTCTCCCTGTTGGTCTGTCTCTCCCTGTCTGTCTCCCTGCTGGTCCACCAGTTGATTATAATAGAAATGTCCATTCAGACTAGTCGTTCTGTTTCCATGACATGAACTTAGATTTCTGGATGAACTATCCCCTTTTCCACTTCCTACCTACAGCCTATATACAACTATTGGTTAATACCGCTGGGTTAACGTGTGTGTGTGTGTGTGTGTGTGTTAACGTGTGTGTGTGTGTGTGTGTGTGTGTTCCTGCTACAGGGTTTGAGATCCCAGACGCGGAGGCAGAGAAGCTGATGTCTCCTCAGGATATCGTCCAGTACATCGCCGACAAGAAGGACGTGTATGAATAGAACCAAGCTAGGATTACTAGCGCACTCAGAGTGAGTGTCCACTCTGCCTTTTCCCCTGTCGTTGAAAAGGGAGAAGTGTAACACTTTCGCTCACCATAAAATAAAAACATTATTTTATTTAAACAACTATTAAAAGCTTTGTGTTTCGGCCTTCATCAGAACCATGTCATTAGTCTCCAATGACGTGTATATATATCCTGAATTGCTGATGCTATGTTTTGACCATGAAGACACTTTGAAGCCAGCGGTGCCATATTGCCACTCCTCAGTAGAAGCAGTCCTCCGTAGGAATGAATGGAATTCTACAGTATTTCATTTGAAATGTTTTGTATTTCTGCATTTAAATATTTTTTTTTTTTTTTTTTTGTAACGAGGACAGTAACATTAGTACTTTCCCCCCAAAAAATTATACTTTAAGGAAAATATTTTGTTCATTTGTTTAGCGCACATAGTAGAATTTAAAAGTAATTCATTAAGGCGTCTGTAATACAATTAAAATGTAAGACATTACAGTAAATGCATTTCTATAACTTCCAAAGTGTTTGTTTTTTTATGATGTGGGAGGGCCAAGATGTAGAGCGGTGGCGCTTCAACACAGCGCCCCCTATCAGTCTGTAGCTCAGCTGGTAGAGCATGGCGCTTGTAACGCCAAGGTAGTGGGTTCGATCCCCGGGACCACCCATACACAAAAATGTATGCACGCATGACTGTAAAGTCGCTTGGATAAAAGCGTCTGCTAAATGGCATATTATTATTATTATTACTGCAGTAGTTCCCAAAACTCTGTGGCGCGCCCCCTAGAGGGGGAGGTAGGGAGGTGCGGGCCTCAGTCAGGCTTTCAACTTACTCCTGAGTGTCCAGATCAACTTGCCCGTGTCAGCTAACATTTCTTTGGCTTAGGTTTTTGTAGCCCATAGGTTTTGCTGTAATGTTTCGAGTCAAATCACGTGAATACACATCTCAGACGTGACAAAACGTGTATATAGGATTACAAGAAAATGATCTTTTAAACCGGAAACATTTTCTCTCCGCCAACAAAGAGGGGTGTGAACAGTTTGTCATGAACAGTGCTTGTGGCCCATAGAAATAGGGATGTAGCTCAGTTGATAGAGCATGGCGTTTGCAACGCCTGGGTTGTGGGTTCGTTTCCCACAGGGGGTATGAAAAAAAAATGCACTAACTGTAAGTCGCTCTGGATAAGAGCGTCTGCTAAATGACTAAAATGTAAAAAAATAGACCTGGCTTAGGGGGATGTTCCCCCTGCTGGAAGGGGCCTGAGTGAAACAGTTAGGGAACCCCTCTCTAGTGTATATACATAAATCAGTTAGCCTCCCCCGTGTCATTACCGTTTCAGACGGAAATCAATCCAACACAGCTTAGTGACCTGCGCGCAGTGATGGACTTTTAAAAAGGCAGTTTCCACAGACGTTTCGCAGAAATCACGTTCGCCGTAAACGCTGCAGATGTTGCCTCGAGCAGAAATGACCTGCAACAGTGCACAGGCGGTTTCCTCTGGGGTAGTTAATCAACTGCAGTGCACAGGCGGTTTTCTCCGGGGTAGTCAGTCAACCCGCAGTGCACAGGCGGTTTTCTCCGGAGTAGTCAGTCAACCGCAGTGCACAGGCGGTTTTCTCGGGTAGTCAGTCAACCGCAGTGCACAGGCGGTTTCCTCTGGGGTAGTCAGTCAGCCGCAGTGCCAGGCGGTTTCCTCCCGGGGTCGTTTGAATCCCTGCCTTTTATTAACTGGTCTAAAACATAGAATCAGCTTCTACTTCATCACATTAAAAACCACGTTTATTAAATGAAGATGTTCCTGCAGATCTGTGTTTACTGAGGCGGAACTTCCTGCTTGTTGTTCCTGTGTTTACTGAGGTGGAACTTCCTGTTTCTGCTCCTCACAGGAAGTCCTGATGATGCCGACTGGCTGGGCTGGGCTGGGCAGCGTCTTGCCCTCCATCCAATCACACTTCTCTTCCTCCTGTTCTCTCTGTGGCATCAGATGCCTTGTCTTGTGTGTTCCGCTGTATTTAATGAAAATGTGTTTTCTCCGGAGCTTGGGGAGATGGAAAAACAATAAAGATCACTTTGTGGTTGGACTCTTGTTGTACAGCGCCACCTTGAGGTTCATGGAGTTCCCTCAGTCACCCCTAAAGCCCAACGGATGGGTAAGGGGTCAGAAATATTTACATTTTAGTCATTTAGCAGACTTACAGTTAGTGAATGGGGGAAAGACTCCTGGGTCTGTCTCAACGAGGCTCTCAATACTGTATGTCTCAAAGGGGCAGTGCAAAAAAAAAATATGAATTTTCCTGCGTTTTACGATAAAGCTGCAATATATAACTTTTTGGGTGAGCCAAAAACAAATTCACATAGAAATATGAGTTATAGATGGTCATTGAACGCAAGTCTAAGAAGCGGTAGATCTGTTCTATTTATATGCTTCCCATTCTTAAATTTTTTTCGGGTTATGGACAATATACTTCACAGTGATTTAGATGGTACAATGATTCTCTACACTATACTTGCTTGTTTTTGTCACATACACTGAAATTAGGCGTACTAATAGAATTTTAGCAACCAGGAAATGCTGGAGTGATTTCTGAAGAGTATATCTTTAAGAACACCTTCCTAATATTGAGTCTCCCCCATCGATGATGTAGTGCCCTGCTAGTATGGTCTGAAAATCCATTCACGATACTGAAGGGAGCGGTTGACAGCAGAGCAACACAATCTACATCAACTCGTTTTCTGTACAACATTATTGTTATTTTATTTTTTACAATCATGGAGTTGTGTGAGATACTGTACAACAAGGCGGAGTACATTGAAACGGTAATCTTCTGTAGCAAGCTTCTATTCGGTGTTTATTTGGCTTGATAACGTTAACGATTAGCTAGCTAGCTAACGTTTAGTTCGTTGAATTTACACTGAGTATACCAAACATTACGAACACCTTCCTAAAATTGAGTTGCACCCCCCCACTTTTGACCTTATAACAGCCTCAATTCGTCGAGGCATGAACTCTACTAGAGTCAAAAGCCTTCCACAGGGATGCTGGCCCATGTTGACTCCAATGCTTCCCACAGTTGTGTCAAGTTGGCTGGATGTCCTTTGGGTGGTGGACCATTCTTGATACACAGGGGAAACTGTTGAGCGTGAAAAACCCAGCAGCGTTGCAGTTCTTGAAACAAACCGGTGCGCCTGGCACCTACTACCATACCCCGTTCAAAGGCACAAATCTTTTGTCTTGCCCATTCACCCTCTGAATGGCACACATACACAATCCATGTCTCAAGGCTCAAAAACCCTTCAAGCCTCGATTATGTCACCAGAATACGACCCTCAATATTTATTGGAAAGGAGCATCAAGCTCATCACCGTGCACTTTCACTACCCTGTGAAGTTCATAACTTAGTTCATCTGTAGCCCGATAAACTGCATGGTTTCCCAACGAGTCGTAGTGGAAAAAAACACACACCATATAATCTCGTGACTCCAAAGTTTACTTAGAAATTAAAGGTTAGAACACTGCCTTTTATCACGGTTATGTTTAGACAAAACATATCCCACCATGCCCGAGCGAACAAATGATCTGTCGGCGTTTATAAAATGTGCACGAAACTTCCTGTTTCCATCACTGCTGTTGTGATTAGTATTATTTTATTTTTTTATTCGGTATGACTTTACGCGCATAAAAACTGTGGATGGAAACGTGGTCAGTAAGGTACTTTAATTTATCCAGAAATGATTTGATGTTACGATTTTTTTTTAAAGGCTGTATTGGACCTTTATGAACAACTGGACCCCTAGACCCTATGCCAGGGCGATTTCGAAAAATTCAACGGAAGCCCGTCCCGATTTTCTTACCTTGAATGGTTTTCCCACCGCTGCCCTAAGCACTTGTGGAGATCAGAGAATGTATCAGGTGTTCCTTTTCCTATGGAGATATTTACGTCATTTACGTCATATCCAGAGCGACTTACAAATTGGGAGATATGAGAGGATTTGTCAGGTGTAATCAACATGGTAATTAGCTAGGTGGAAGTTTCACCATTTTACATCACATTTTAGTCATTTAGCAGATGCTGTTATCCAGAGGGACTTACAGGAGCAATTAGGGTTAAGTGCATTGCTCAAGGGCACATCGACAGATTTTTTCTTCTTCTTCACGTAGTCGGGGCTCGGGGATTCGAACCAGCAACCTTTCAGTTACTGGCACAACGCTCTTAACCACTAAGCTACCTGCCGCCCCTACCGTGTTGGCTTTACACCTCTCAAATCCCAACGAGTGTGTAGGGCTTGATTTACACGTAGCTGGCCAGAGAAATGAACAGACAACAACAAACATCGGTTAAATCACGGTTAGTCTTTTTATTGAGGGTTGTACCCAAGTTATACAGCTTTGTGTTCCGACGCTACGGCCAGAAGGTTACAAACAGTTTATCAATCTGTCTAGCGCTTGGTTGGGTTGGTCGGTCGGTTGGTCTCAGTCCTGGAGACTGTCCACCCACCTAACAACTCTACACCTTTAGTACACATTCTCTTAAGAGCACGAAAATCATCCAAAAAAAAAAAAAAATATGAAAATAAACAACATCAACCAAGCAAACAGAGGAACAAATAATAATCATGAAATAAAAACAAATGACAACAGAACAACAGCATCATCGTCATGGTGATGATGGGAGGAGACAATGGATGTCAGTGGGAGGAGACACTGGCAGTTTCTACCTTGGTTAACGTTTAACATCAGGCCTCTGTGTTACCAAATAAGGATTGTCCTTCAGAAAAGTGCGGTTCCCCAAGAAGACAAGATAATACTAAAAAAGACCCTGAAACCACCCACGGCCCTCCCGCCAGGGAAGACACGACGCCTAAAACACCTCCTGCACTGTCCCTTTCAGTTGGTAACTTTAAATAGTTTTTTATTATTATTATCAATATTGGTTTGGTTTTTTCTATACATTTGTTTCAACAGTTTCATATTATGTGTCCAGGTGAATAATATACTATATCTCCAAGGCTTGAGACTTCTAGATGATACAATTTCTAAGTGATAGAAATCGCTCTATAAAAACCAGCAGTACAATCTGTGTTTTTCCCCACCAGTCCTGTCTTAGTGTCCCGACAGGAACCAGTGAAAAGGGACTTCAATCTAACCTCCTGCTCCAGCTATCGCCCCCTGTGGCTGGTTGGTTGGCTAGTAGGTAGAGAAGTTTCAATGATGGCACACGTTTTTATTTTTTATTTTTTTTAGGAATAATAATGAGACCCCTGAACGTGGCACCCCCTAGTCCCTACGTAGGACCCATCACCGTCTATTGAGACTCTGGCCAGAAGCAGTGCACTACGGAGGAGACAGGATGCCGTTCGGGACACTGCTCACGTCTTTGACTGCGGGGACTGGGCTTTAGGTTTAAAAACAAGCCAACAGGATGGACATGGAAGGCTGGATAACACCATTGCATAGTCTCTTTGAGCACCCCATACCCCCACTAACCCTCCTAACCGTTACCCCCCTAACTCCCAGGTCTTTGTGCTGTGCTGGTAACAGACTAAAGCTTTTCATGTACATGACTAAACGAGAGAGACGGCCCGATCCCTCCCAGTTCAGCAATATCTACTAACCCCCCTCTCTCTCTCTCTCTCTCTCTCTCTTTCTCGAGCCTTATCGTTAACCGGTTGGGGAGGAACCATGTTTAATACACATCACGGCTTAGGTAGAAGACTTTGATCACAGGATACTAGGTCAAGAGAAAACAGATCCAGGGGTAGATAGGAGGCCAGAGCCCCGTCCCCCAGGCCAGGGCCCCGTCCCCCCGTCCCCATGGTGGACACACTACTAGGCAGCTGTGGGGATTGTACATTGCTCATGGTTGAACTTTCTTCTTCTTTAAATTCCTGGACTTCCTTTTTGCAAAAAAAATAATAATAAAAAAAAAATAGGACATTTCAAGCATAAACATTGTCCAGCTTTTCCACCACCACGCCTCCCTCCCCAACCCGTTCCTCCCTCTCTCCCTTCCTCTTTGATTTGGCATGACAGTGTGACTGGCTTTTCCACCACCACCACCACGCCTCCCTCCCCAACCCGTTCCTCCCTCTCTCCCTTCCTCTTTGATTTGGCATGACAGTGTGACTGGCTTTTACACCACCACCACCACCACCACCACGCCTCCCTCCCCAACCCGTTCCTCCCTCTCTCCCTTCCTCTTTGATTTGGCATGACAGTGTGACTGGCTTTTCCACCACCACCACCACGCCTCCCTCCCCAACCCGTTCCTCCCTCTCTCCCTTCCTCTTTGATTTGGCATGACAGTGTGACTGAGTAGTAGCAGTGGGTAGGGACTTACTGCTACACTGGGATTAAGCTAAAACACCAAAACAGAGGAGACGAACGAGGTTGGACAGACGCAAAATCAGACAGACGGCTCTGTCCCCATTGTCTGTCCATATCCACTCCACAGACAGACTTAACACCCAGCGGTAACTGATCAGAGGGGGTTTTTGGGTCAGACACCGATCCCTTTCTCCCCTAACGGTTAAGGTTAGGGTGTAGGGAGCAGCGCTGATCCTGGATCTGTGTTAAGGGGGAGACTTGTACCCAGAGAAAGGTTTTCCCTGAACAGCCTTGAAGAACCAAATCAGAATCAGAACCCTTTCCTGAGTCAGGCTGAGAGCCAAATCAGAACCCTTTCCTGAGTCAGGCTGAGAGCAAATCAGAACCCTTTCCTGAGTCAGGCTGAGAGCCAAATCAGAACCCTTTCCTGAGTCAGGCTGAGAGCCAAATCAGAACCCTTTCCTGAGTCAGGCTGAGAGCCAAATCAGAACCCTTTCCTGAGTCAGGCTGAGAGCCAAATCATAACCCTTTCCTGAGTCAGGCTGAGAGCCAAATCAGAACCCTTTCCTGAGTCAGGCTGAGAGCCAAATCAGAACCCTTTCCTGAGTCAGGCTGAGAGCCAATCAGAACCCTTTCCTGAGTCAGGCTGAGAGCCAAATCAGAACCCTTTCCTGAGTCAGGCTGAGAGCCAAATCAGAACCCTTTCCTGAGTCAGGCTGAGAGCCAAATCAGAACCCTTTCCTGAGTCAGGCTGAGTGCCAAATCAGAACCCTTTCCTGAGTCAGGCTGAGTGCCAAATCAGAACCCTTTCCTGAGTCAGGCTGAGAGGCGGGTCTCTGACAACAACAACTAGCTCCGTGCTAGCGGGCGGTCATGCTACCCTGACAGGCAGGCAGCTCATCCCACAGACAGTGCCCTCTGCTGGGGTTAGCTCAGCACCGAGACACCCCTCATACCACCACACTACCAGCCTGTTCCACCCTGTCAGAGCACAACACTACCACTCCCTCTACAGCATGGGCCAAACGCCAGATTACAGCCCCATCCGGAGAGACAGACAGACACACCATGGGCCAAACGCCAGATTACAGCCCCATCCGGAGAGACAGACAGACACACCATGGGCCAAACGCCAGATTACAGCCCCATCCGGAGAGACAGACAGACACACCATGGGCCAAACGCCAGATTACAGCCCCATCCGGAGAGACAGACAGACACACCATGGGCCAAACGCCAGATTACAGCCCCATCCGGAGAGACAGACCATGGGCCAAACGCCAGATTACAGCCCCATCCGGAGAGACAGACCATGGGCCAAACGCCAGATTACAACCCCATCCGGAGAGACAGACAGACACACCATGGGCCAAACGCCAGATTACAGCCCCATCCGGAGAGACAGACAGACACACCATGGGCCAAACGCCAGATTACAGCCCCATCCGGAGAGACAGACAGACAGACAAGACTCCCTCCTGGTCTACGTCAGTCCTTCCCCCAGTCTGTCTTTAAATAATCCAAGTGCAAATCCAAAACTCCTCAGTTCAGCGTCTCAATAAAGTTATTATTCACACCAAAAAAAAAAAAAAAAAAAAACCTGCTTCCGATGTTAGTGCAACATTTTGTTAAACAAAAAGTGAGATAAGCAAGATCTGGAATGAAATAAACAAATCTTTTTTGATTGAATTATATTTGGTAGAGCGGTCGTTACTAAAAATGGTTCAATACTGGCACAACACTAGCAGGTCATAGCAGGTAATACTCAATGGTCTGTACTCTAAAATGCTTTAAGTCATTCGGATACAGTCAAGGAACTCAACTTAAAAAACACACACAACTAGCAAACTCTACTAGTCAAATAGAAACTACTCGAGAGAAACAACAGCTTTTTTTTTTTAAAGACACTAAATAAATGTAAAGTAAAATAAATGAAGGTCCATGGCTTTGCCTAATGCTGAGCGCTCCCTAGTTGAAGCTTTCACACATTGTGCATCATCACCATAACTAAAACAATCAATATTGTAAATAGTCGGTAAATATATGTCAATTATTCAGATGAGTTGTTTACTTCCACCAAATAGGTTACATTCCCCCGTCCCCCCTTTCAGCGATGGCAGACAGCGCCATCTAGAGGTATGAAGCAGCCAAACACCCCCCACCCTGATTCACCAGGACCTATTCTAAAAAATGGCTGCCTGCTCCCCTACACACTGCCCCCTGTACGAGGCCTCCGGCCTTCAGTGGCGCACTAGAGGACAGAGTGGCGTTTGAGCCAGTCCCCTGGAGAGGAGCTTCAGACAGACACAGGCTAACTGTGACCATTACAATCATGTTCTATTGTAAACAAGACAGGTAGAAAGCCACTGGACTTGCTGCATCTTTCTCTTTTTATGAAACAAGTACAAGCAAGGCAATGAAATGTGGACGACTTTTGCACTGTTCAAATATTATCAACCAAAGAAAAAACACATTATTATATATATATATATATTTTTTTTTTACAGAGGTTTTTTTCTTCAACACCATCTGTGGCAATGAGAGATTGAAACAAGGTCATATCATCACCATCACATTATTAATTTCTGGAGACATTTTTGAAAACATTTTGACGTGGTGACATGGACAGAACTAGCCCGTCTGTAGGCCTTTGTGGCTGGCTATAGTATGCATAGATACAGGATCAGCTTTATGGTTCAGTCCCACACACACAGACCTACTGACATCACACACACACACACACAGACGTTACACACACACACACAGACCCACTGACGTCACACACACCCACTGACGTCACACACACACACACCCACTGACGTCACACACACAGACCCACACAGACGTTACACACACACACACAGACCCACTGACGTCACACACACCCACTGACGTACACACACACACACCCACTGACGTCACACACACAGACCCACACAGACGTTACACACACACACACACACACACACACACACTGACGTCACACACACACACACCCACTGACGTCACACACAGACCCACACAGACGTTACACACACACACACACACACACCCACTGACGTCACACACACACACAAACCCAGACCACTGGGAGGACAGTGGCGTGGAGGAGAGGAGGAAGTGTTCTGATTCTCCAGCCCACCTCTGAGCCCCTCCTCTACAGACAGCATATTGGACAGCAGTGTGTAGTGAACTGCAGAGCTGCTCCACCTCAAAGCAGGTCATTTTGGCAGAGAGGAAAAAAAACAAAATAACTTTACTCACACGGCTAGAAGTAGTTTCAGTGCTAAAAGTTGTACGTTTCCTACAAGGAGAGGCTCTACGGGGGGGGAAACTGGCTCCGTTTCCTGAGAACCATTGCTGGTTATTAAGCAGGCGAGACGAACAGATCTAACCAACCACCAGACCCGTGGTCAGAACAATGACCGACCCCACGCCAGACCCGTGGTCAGAACAATGACCGACACGCCAGACCGAAGTCAGGGAACAATGACCGACCCACGCCAGACCCATGGTCAGAACATGGATCCCAGTTCCCAGAGTTTCAGCATCGTCTTCGTCCTCTATAGAGTTGTGGTATACTTTTTTATTTTTTGTTCTTACTTTTTATATTTTTTTTTGTAGCGATTTTTTCATTTTAATATTTTTTTTTAATGTATTTAATAGTTTCTTTTATTTCGTTTTTAAAATGAAGGAAGATGACCGCCCTCCCAAGGCCTGTAAACAAGAGGCCGTCTCCATAACAACCAGAGGCCGTCTCCATAACAACCAGAGGCCGTCCCCATAACAACCAGAGGCCGTCCCCATAACAATCAGAGGCCGTCCCCATAACAACCAGAGGCCGTCCCCCATAAC
The DNA here is from genome assembly GCF_020615455.1 of Coregonus clupeaformis. Taxonomy (NCBI): domain Eukaryota; kingdom Metazoa; phylum Chordata; class Actinopteri; order Salmoniformes; family Salmonidae; genus Coregonus; species Coregonus clupeaformis. Next base: position 18,566 of record NW_025535554.1, read on the forward strand.
AACCAGAGGCCGTCCCCATAACAACCAGAGGCCGTCCCCATAACAACCGAAGGCTGGCACCAATCACCACATCGAAACAATAGGATTCCTCTAACAACATGTTCTGCCTCTGTTGTCAAAGTGCTGTTCCCCCGCTTGTGGGGTGGGGGGGGGCACTAGTCACAGCTGCTGGTGGCTACAATCCTTTGCACTGCAGAGCTCACGTTCTTTAGTTTTAAAACACAACATTGGTGCAATACTTTAATATCATCAAATAATCCCTAAAATCAGCATTTCTGTAATGTTGATCTGGTTCTCCTACAATACCACCGGAAGGTATTTGTGCCAAGGCAGAGAGGAGAGGCGCACGCACACACACACACACACTACACACACACACACACACTCACACCGTAAGAACGTCCTTGAGTAAACGGCTACACTGGATCTGGCAGCTCCCTCTATATTGCAGATTATATACTGAGAAAAAAAACCATTCAGTGCAAAAGTTCAAAAAGCTCCAAAAAAAATATACGCCGAAAACAAACAAATGCAAATAATACAAATAAAAATAGAAATGATTGAATCCAATAAAGAACATGGGATGAACAGACAGAAATGAGCTTCCGTTGAAGCTTTTTTTTCCTTTCGTCATCAGAAGAGCACTACCTGGAAGAAGCATCCGTCATCCTTTCGTTCACATTATAGAATTGGCCTGCATGATTCAAGTATACCAACTGATATGTTTTTTTTGGGGCTAAAAAAAAACAAACAAAGTGGAGATATATGTGCAGAGAAAAAAACGTAACGTATTTTTTCCCCCCAGGTGATGACCCTCCCTGTATATATGTAAGTGAGAAGGAGACCAACTAGTGCCATTTGTGTTTTTTTTACCTAAGTCTGTTTTTGGTCTTTTTCTGGTTGTTTTTTCTTTGTGTTTGAGACTGTGGCGATAACCTATTCTAGACTATTCCGTCCGTCGCCACGCTACACAGCGTTTTGGACTGACGCTTAACTGAGGCCGGCTTCACATGGAGTCCCCGCCCCCTGTCAGGTGATCCACAGGGAGGAAGGAGCTGATTGGAGAAGGGCTGCTGATCGCCTCCCGCTCGCTGGCGCTCCCCATAGGCTAGTGGAATAGTTCGGCCCGCCCCAAAGGGAAGAGCCGTGGAGGTCGCCGACGTGCCATTGACTGGGCTCGGGGGCGCGGCTGGGGAAGGGTGGGACCCTCCAAGGCTCCGCCCATTCGGCTCTGAGAGGAGCCAATGACCTGCCAGCCCGGGAGACAGCGGCCAATGACTGACCTTGTGCAAAGAAACGGTTGATTTCCTCCTCGCTGGCAAACTCAGCCAGGATAGTAGTGTTCCCTAGTATGCACCTGGGGAGAGAGAGGGAGAGGAGGAGGATGAAGAGGGAGAGGAGGAGGAGAGAGAGAGGAGGAGAGAGAGAGAGGAGGATGAAGAGAGAGTTGCGTGTGTGTGTGTGTATAATTCTCTGTGGTGTGTATCCGTGTGTATAATTGTCTGTGGTGTGTGTCCGTGTGTATAATTGTCTGTGGTGTGTGTCCGTGTGTATAATTGTCTGTGGTGTGTGTCCGTGTGTATAATTGTCTGTGGTGTGTGTCCGTGTGTATAATTGTCTGTGGTGTGTGTCCGTGTGTATAATTGTCTGTGGTGTGTATCCGTGTGTGTGTGTCCGTGTGTATAATTGTCTGTGGTGTGTATCCGTGTGTGTGTGTCCGTGTGTATAATTGTCTGTGGTGTGTGTCCGTGTGTATAATTGTCTGTGGTGTGTGTCCATGTGTATAATTGTCTGTGGTGTGTGTCCGTGTGTATAATTGTCTGTGGTGTGTGTCCGTGTGTATAATTGTCTGTGGTGTGTGTCCGTGTGTGTATAATTGTCTGTGGTGTGTGTCCGTGTGTATAATTGTCTGTGGTGTGTGTCCGTGTGTATAATTGTCTGTGGTGTGTGTCCGTGTGTGTATAATTGTCTGTGGTGTGTGTCCGTGTGTGTCCGTGTGTATAATTGTCTGTGGTGTGTGTCCGTGTGTATAATTGTCTGTGGTGTGTGTCCGTGTGTATAATTGTCTGTGGTGTGTGTCCGTGTGTATAATTGTCTGTGGTGTGTGTCCGTGTGTATAATTGTCTGTGGTGTGTGTCCGTGTGTGTGTGTATAATTGTCTGTGGTGTGTCCCCGTGTGTATCTTACATGTGCAGACTCTTCTGTGCCCTGGCTGCCTCGTCCTTGGAGCTGTAGCAGACGACAGCATTGCCGTGTGGCAGGTTGAGGTGGAATGTAATCAGAGGACCGTGTTGCATAGAGAGAGTCCTCAGAGTAGAACCGTCCATCTGGAGAGGAGGGGGGGAGGGAGGGAGAGGGAGGAGGGGAGGGGGAGGGGAGGGAGAGGAGGGAGGGAGGGAGGGAGGGGGTTAGGGAGGAGAGGAGGGAGAGGGAGGGAGGGAGGGAGGGGAGGGGGAGGAGGGAGGGGGGTAGGGAGGGAGGGGGGAGGGGGAGGGAGGGGAGGGAGGAGGAGGGAGGAGAGATGGGAGGGGAGGGAGGGAGGGGAGGGAGAGGGAGGGAGGGGGGGAGGGGAGGGAGAGGGAGGGGGAGGAGAGGGGGAGGGAGGGAGGAGGAGGGAGGGAGGGAGAGGGAGGAGGGGAGAGGGAGGGAGGGAGGAGAGGGAGGGAGGGAGGGAGGGAGGGAGGGAGGGAGGGAGGGAGGGAGGGAGGGAGGAGGGAGGAGGGAGGGAGGGGGAGGGAGGGAGGGAGGGAGGGAGGGAGGGGAGGAGGGAGGTGGAAGGAGAGAGGGAGGAGGGAGGGAGGAGAGCAGTTAGTAACATACATAATCCTCAGAGTAGAGCCGTCAATCTATAGAGTAGTAGGAGGGAAGAGATGGAAGTAACAGCCATGAAGAAGCCACCGTTATAGTAGTAGGAGGGAAGAGATGGAAGTAACTAGCCATGAAGAAGTCACCGTGTTATAGTAGTAGGAGGGAAGAGATGGAAGTAACAGCCTTGAAGAAGCCACCGTGTTATAGTAAGTAGGAGGGAAGAGATGGAAGTAACAGCCTTGAAGAAGCCACCGTGTTATAGTAGTAGGAGGGAAGAGATGGAAGTAACAGCCATGAAGAAGCCACCGTGTTAAATTGCTTTATCCAGCATTTTGCTGTTGCATGAGGCTTGGTGCTCACTGAATCAGTAGGCTATTAAACAAACACTCAAACAGGAAACAGGATCTGTCTTATTTCTGTAGATATATATGGATGATTTATAAAGCCAGGTCCATTTAACAGTCAGGTTATTGATTATAGCCCTGATTAAGTTGGGGTTTCTCTCTCCTCAGTTTTCTTAGACAATTAGTCTTAAAGGGCCGTTTCCTGTCTGTGCTGCTGCCTCCCACCACGTTGTTCTCAACACCAATATGCTGCATAACCTGCTATTATGCACATTGCTACATAGGGAAAGGCGCCAATTCTACGGGCGCATTGATGATTATGTCTCAGAACCACGGGAGAAAGCATTTGCTATAAAATAAATATTAAGAGTTATTAGTGTTGCACCATTATTTTTTACATAATGTAACCAACATACAATTTCAGTGTCACATGTCTTAGAGTGATGGACTGAGCCATCCCCATGATCTCCGCAATGGATCAGTCCACTGAGACGGGGAGCCAATCAGACGGGTGTCTTGTGCACCATGGAGGGAAAAAAAAATAAGACATTTGACCGATCGACTAAAGAAATCTCAGTCGACCAAACAATGGACTAGTCGACTAAATGGGGTCAGGCCTAGTTCAGATGTTGAAATCAAGTTGCCTACCAGCATAAGAAGAAGGTTATTTCTCAGAATGAGAACGAGTTGCCAGTTCCTTTTATAAATGAGTATTTTTATGCTCATTGCACATTTATAACACACAGACTAGACCGCTAGCACATAACAGTCTGGCTAAACTGCTGCTAGCGAGTACGTGGTATTATAAAACACAGACTAGACCGCTAGCACATAACAGTCTGGCTAAACTGCTGCTAGCGTACGTGGTTTTATAAAAACACAGACTAGACCGCTAGCACATAACAGTCTGGCTAAACTGCTGCTAGCGGTACGTGGTTTTATAAAACACAGACTAGACCGCTAGCACATAACAGTCTGTGGCTAAACTGCTGCTAGCGGTACGTGGTATTATAAAACACAGACTAGACCGCTAGCACATAACAGTCTGTGGCTAAACTGCTGCTAGCGGTACGTGGTTTTATAAAACACAGACTAGACCGCTAGCACATAACAGTCTGTGGCTAAACTGCTGCTAGCGGTACGTGGTTTTATAAAACACAGACTAGACCGCTAGCACATAACAGTCTGTGGCTAAACTGCTGCTAGCGGTGCACGTGGTTTTATAAAACACAGACTAGACCGCTAGCACATAACAGTCTGGCTAAACTGCTGCTAGCGGTACGTGGTTTTATAACACACAGACTAGACCGCTAGCACATAACAGTCTGTGGCTAAACTGCTGCTAGCAGTGACGTGGTTTTATAACACACAGACTAGACCGCTAGCACATAACAGTCTGTGGCTAAACTGCTGCTAGCGGTGCGTGGTTTTATAACACACAGACTAGACCGCTAGCACATAACAGTCTGGCTAAACTGCTGCTAGCGTACGTGGTTTTATAAAAACACAGACTAGACCGCTAGCACATAACAGTCTGTGGCTAAACTGCTGCTAGCGGTACGTGGTTTTATAAAACACAGACTAGACCGCTAGCACATAACAGTCTGTGGCTAAACTGCTGCTAGCGGTACGTGGTTTTATAAAACACAGACTAGACCGCTGCACATAACAGTCTGTGGCTAAACTGCTGCTAGCGGTACGTGGTATTATAAAACAGACTAGACCACTAGCACATAACAGTCTGTGGCTAAACTGCTGCTAGCGGTACGTGGTTTTATAAAACACAGACTAGACCGCTAGCACATAACAGTTCTGGCTAAACTGCTGCTAGCGGTATGTGGTTTTATAACACACAGACTAGACCGCTAGCACATAACAGTCTGGCTAAACTGCTGCTAGCGGTACGTGGTTTTATAACATACAGACTAGACCGCTAGCACATAACAGTCTGGCTAAACTGCTGCTAGCGGTACGTGGTTTTATAAAACACAGACTAGACCGCTAGCACATAACAGTCTGTGGCTAAACTGCTGCTAGCGGTACGTGGTTTTTATAACACACAGACTAGACCGCTAGCACATAACAGTCTGTGGCTAAACTGCTGCTAGCGGTACGTGGTTTTATAAAACACACAGACTAGACCGCTAGCACATAACAGTCTGTGGCTAAACTGCTGCTAGCGGTACGTGGTATTATAAAACACAGACTAGACCGCTAGCACATAACAGTCTGGCTAAACTGCTGCTAGCGGTACGTGGTTTATAAAACACAGACTAGACCGCTAGCACATAACAGTCTGTGGCTAAACTGCTGCTAGCGGTACGTGGTATTATAAAACAGACTAGACCACTAGCACACATAACAGTCTGTGGCTAAACTGCTGCTAGCGGTACGTGGTTTTATAACACACAGACTAGACCTCTAGCACATAACAGTCTGGCTAAACTGCTGCTAGCGGTACGTGGTATTATAAAAACACACAGACTAGACCGTTAGCACATAACAGTCTGTGGCTAAACTGCTGCTAGCTGTACGTGGTTTTATAAAACACACAGACTAGACCGCTAGCACATAACAGTCTGTGGCTAAACTGCTGCTAGCGGTACGTGGTTTTATAACACACAGACTAGACCGCTAGCACATAACAGTCTGTGGCTAAACTGCTGCTAGCGGTGGGTGGTATTATAAAACACAGACTAGACCGCTAGCACATAACAGTCTGGCTAAACTGCTGCTAGCAGTACGTGGTGTTATAAAACACAGACTAGACCGCTAGCACATAACAGTCTGGCTAAACTGCTGCTAGCAGTACGTGGTGTTATAAAACACAGACTAGACCGCTAGCACATAACAGTCTGGCTAAACTGCTGCTAGCGGTATGTGGTTTTATAAAACACAGACTAGACCGCTAGCACATAACAGTCTGTAGCTAAACTGCTGCTAGCGGTACGTGGTTTTATAACACACAGACTAGACCGCTAGCACATAACAGTCTGTGGCTAAACTGCTGCTAGCGATACGTAGTATTATAAAAGTACAGACTAGACCGCTAGCACACAACAGTCTGGCTAAACTGCTGCTAGCGGTACGTGGTTTTATAAAACACAGACTAGACCGCTAGCACATAACAGTCTGTGGCTAAACTGCTGCTAGCGGTACGTGGTTTTATAACACACAGACTAGACCGCTTAGCACATAACAGTCTGTGGCTAAACTGCTGCTAGTGGTACGTGGGTTTATAACACACAGACTAGACCGCTAGCACACAACAGTTCGTGGCTAAACTGCTGCTAGCGGTACGTGGTTTTATAAAACACAGACTAGACCGCTTAGCACATAACAGTCTGTGGCTAAACTGCTGCTAGCGGTACGTGGTTTTATAAAACACAGACTAGACCGCTAGACACATAACAGTCTGGCTAAACTGCTGCTAGCGGTACGTGGTTTTATAACACACAGACTAGACCGCTAGCACATAACAGTCTGTGGCTAAACTGCTGCTAGCGGTACGTGGTTTTATAACACACAGACTAGACCGCTAGCACATAACAGTCTGTGGCTAAACTGCTGCTAGCGGTACGCATGGTACCGCAATGCCACGCGCGACAGAAACTGAGCATAAATGTTCCACAATCATGTTCATTAATACTCTGGTTTTGAGACATATAAAAGGGTATCGTTAGAAAAGGTTAAGGTCTCCAACGTTACAGGAAAATAATGTCTAATGTGTTCCGGTGTCAATATGACACCAAAAAGATAACTTCATGAGATCAAGCATTACAGGCATTAGATATAGTCACTAGACCCTTGGTAGTCCTAAAAGTAGCCAACCAGTCACTAGACCCTTGGTAGTCCTAAAAGTAGCCAACCAGTCACTAGACCCTTGGTAGTCCTAAAAGTAGCCAACCAGTCACTAGACCCTTGGTAGTCCTAAAAGTAGCCAACCAGTCACTAGACCCTTGGTAGTCCTAAAAGTAGCCAACCAGTCACTAGACCCTTGGTAATCCTAAAAGTAGCCAACCAGTCACTAGATTCCTTGGTAGTCCTAAAAGTAGCCAACCAGTCACTAGATTCCTTGGTAGTCCTAAAAGTAGCCAACCAGTCACTAGACCCTTGGTAGTCCTAAAAGTAGCCAACCAGTCACTAGACCCTTGGTAGTCCTAAAAGTAGCCAACCAGTCACTAGACCCTTGGTAGTCCTAAAAGTAGCCAACCAGTCACTAGACCCTTGGTAGTCCTAAAAAGTAGCCAACCAGTCACTAGACCCTTGGTAGTCCTAAAAGTAGCCAACCAGTCACTAGACCCTTGGTAGTCCTAAAAGTAGCCAACCAGTCACTAGATTCCTTGGTAGTCCTAAAAGTAGCCAACCAGTCACTAGATTCCTTGGTAGTCCTAAAAAGTAGCCAACCAGTCACTAGACCCTTGGTAGTCCTAAAAGTAGCCAACCAGTCACTAGACCCTTGGTAGTCCTAAAAGTAGCCAACCAGTCACTAGACCCTTGGTAGTCCTAAAAAGTAGCCAACCAGTCACTAGACCCTTGCTAGTCCAAAAGTAGCCAACCAGTCACTAGATTCCTTGGTAGTCCTAAAAGTAGCCAACCAGTCACTAGACTCTTGGTAGTCCTAAGAAGTAGCCAACCAGTCACTAGACCCTTGGTAGTCCTAAAAGTAGCCAACCAGTCACTAGACCCTTGGTAGTCCTAAAAGTAGCCAACCAGTCACTAGACCCTTGGTAGTCCTAAAAGTAGCCAACCAGTCACTAGACCCTTGCTAGTCCTAAAGTAGCCAACCAGTCACTAGATTCCTTGGTAGTCCTAAAAGTAGCCAACCAGTCACTAGATTCCTTGGTAGTCCTAAAAGTAGCCAACCAGTCACTAGACCCTTGGTAGTCCTAAAAGTAGCCAACCAGTCACTAGACCCTGGTAGTCCTAAAAGTAGCCAACCAGTCACTAGACCCTTGGTAGTCCTAAAGTAGCCAACCAGTCACTAGATTCCTTGGTAGTCCTAAAAGTAGCCAACCAGTCACTAGATTCCTTGGTAGTCCTAAAAGTAGCCAACCAGTCACTAGATTCCTTGGTAGTCCCTAAAAGTAGCCGACCAGTCACTAGACCCTTGGTAGTTCTAAAAAGTAGCCAACCATTTTTTTCTGTTTCATGACACTGTTGCACATTTGCTGTTTGTAGCTAGTATGTTGAATTACGCAAAAGAGAGATTTTTCTGACAAAGTGCCCACTGGTCGAGTCAGAGTCAAGTCTTACAACACCGGTAGACAGTAGGCTGGAGTGAGTGTGTGTGTGTGTGTGTGTGTGTGTGTGTGTGTGTGTGTGTGTGTGAGAGTGTGTGTGTGTGTGTGTGTGTGTGTGTGTGTGTGTGTGTGTGTGTGTGTGTGTGTGTGTGTGTGTGTGTGTGTGTGAGAGAGTGTGAGTGTGTGTGTGTGTGTGTGTGTGTGTGTGTGTGTGTGTGTGTGTGTGTTTACCTGAGTTGTGAGATTCTTGAGAACGAGCCAGTTGGTTGTCCCTGAGCTGCTGCAGTCGTCACTCCAACTACAGCCTGAGTGACGGGAGAGAACAGAGGATTTATCACCCTGATGCAGTTGATTTCCACTACAGGGCCAATCCATCCCCTACCGGCTCTGGAGTTTGTTCTCCCATGTCCCTTTCGTTGTACAGCGATGTGAAACCAGGCCGGCACAGCTTGGCTCAGTTTGGCCCATAGTGTCAGTTAGTCAACACACACACACAGTCTGGTAAAACAAACCTTGTGGGGGGCAACAAAATTCAGCCCCATTCAAAAATCCTATTTTCCCTAACCTTAACCCCAAAACTTAAACCTTAACCCTAGCTCCTAACCCTAACCCTAGCTCCTAACCCTAACCCTAGCTCCTAACCCTAGCTCCTAACCCTAGCTCCTAACCCTAGCTCCTAACCCTAACCCTAGCTCCTAACCCTAGCTCCTAACCCTAGCTCCTAACCCTAACCTTAACCCTAAAACCCCCTAGAAATAGCATTTGACCTCGTGGGGACCAACAAAATGTCCCCAGTTGGTCAAATTTTTTGTTTGTCTACTATTCTTGTGGGGTCTTCTGATCTCCACAAGAACAGTTAAACACGTCCACACACACACACACACACACACACTGTTCAGGCCGGTCTCTGCTCAGGTGTGTATCTGGAGTCGGAGTTCCCCAGCCCCCCAAGCGTAGTGGGCTTCCCCCAGGATGGGGAGGTTTCTGGGGGTGGCTGGTGAGGCCGGGGAGGGGGGACGGGGAAGGGGCTGAAGGACCTTAGGAGCCAGAGGGACCTTCCACAGCTCATGGGCCAGAGATGTGTTAGACCCTCCTGGACACCATTTAGACTCACTGGACCTGGCTGGAGGGGGGACAGAGAGACAGAGATGAGGGAGGGGAGAGGGGGGACAGAGAGACAGATGGAGGGAGGGGAGAGTCGGGGGACAGAGAGACAGATGGAGGGAGGGAGAGGGGGGGACAGAGAGACAGAGATGGAGGGAGGGAGAGGGGGGACAGAGAGACAGAGATGGAGGGAGGAGGGGACAGAGAGACAGAGATGGAGGGGGGACAGAGAGACAGAGATGGAGGGAGGGAGAGTGGGGGACAGAGAGACAGAGATGGAGAGGGGGGACAGAGAGACAGAGATGGAGGGAGGGAGAGTGGGGGACAGAGAGACAGAGATGGAGAGGGGGGACAGAGAGACAGATGGAGGGAGGAGAGTGGGGGACAGAGAGACAGAGATGGAGAGTGGGGGACAGAGAGACAGAGATGGAGGGAGGGAGACAGAGAGACAGAGATGGCGGGAGGGAGGGAGAGTGGGGGGGACAGAGAGACAGAGATGGAGAGTGGGGGACAGAGAGACAGAGATGGAGGGAGGGAGACAGAGAGACAGAGATGGCGGGAGGGAGGGAGAGTGGGGGACAGAGAGACAGAGATGGAGAGTGGGGGGACAGAGAGACAGAGATGGAGGGAGGGAGACAGAGAGACAGAGATGGCGGGAGGGAGGGAGAGTGGGGGACAGAGAGACAGAGATGGGGAGGGAGGGAGAGGGGGGACAGAGAGACAGAGATGGAGGAGAGGAGAGGGACAGAGAGACAGAGATGGAGAGTGGGGACAGAGAGACAGAGATGGAGGGAGGGAGGGAGAGGGGGACAGAGAGACAGAGATGGAGGGAGAGAGAGGGGGACAGAGAGACAGAGATGGAGAGAGGGAGAGGGGGGACAGAGAGACAGAGATGGAGGGAGGGAGAGGGGGGACAGAGATGGAGAGAGAGAGAGAGAGAGAGAGACAGAGAGACAGAGATGGAGAGGGGGGACAGAGAGACAGAGATGGAGGGAGGAGAGAGGGGGGACAGAGAGACAGAGATGGAGAAGGGGGGGACAGAGGGGACAGAGAGACAGAGATGGAGAGGGGGGACAGAGGGGGACAGAGAGACAGAGAGGGAGAGGGGGACAGAGATGGAGAGAGGGAGAGGGGGGACAGAGATGGAGGGAGGGAGAGAGGGGGACAGAGAGAGAGAGATGGAGGAGGGAGAGGGGGGACAGAGAGACAGAGAGGGAGAGGGGGACAGAGGGGGACAGAGAGACAGAGAGGGAGAGAGGGGGACAGAGATGGAGAGAGAGGGAGAGGGGGGACAGAGATGGAGGGAGGGAGAGGGGGACAGAGAGAGAGAGATAGAGACAGAGAGAGAGAGAGAGAGAGAGAGAGAGAGAGAGAGAGAGAGAGAGAGAGAGAGAGAGAGAGAGACAGAGAGAGAGACAGAGTGAAAAATCCATATGGTGATAAATATATAAATTGGCTGAATTGATGTGATGACTACTACTAGTTTAAAGGATAATATAATGGTTGTAGCCATTAATTGTCCCATTTTAACAATCACCCATATGAACAAACGTATTTCATTTCAAACTTGACATTTCTCTAGTACAGGCTACTCATCATAATGACCCATATCAGCTAAATGTTCGATAAGGGATCGGTAGCGATCATTTTCTATTTACCGTCCCAGCTCTACTTTGTCCTGTACTGGGGAGGGGGGAGGGGGAGGGTTGGGGTTAGACGTACCTGTACTGGGGGAGGGGAGGGGGAGGGTTGGGGGTTAGACGTACCTGAAGTGCTTTGTGTTGTACTGGTGAGGGAACCACTGTGGCTGGAGGCACGAATAGATGGCCAGGCACTGTTAGAAGGCATCGTGGTGTTCAGTGATGAGGATGGTCCTGGAGGGAGAGAGAGACAGAGAGAGAGAGAGGGAGAGAGAGAGAGAGAGAGATAGAGAGAGAGACAGAGACACAGAGAGAGAGAGAGAGAGAGAGAGAGAGACAGACAGAGAGAGAGACGAGAGAGAGAGAGAGAGAGAGAGAGAGACAGACAGACAGAGAGACAGAGAGAGAGACAGAGAGAGAGAGAGAGAGAGAGAGAGAGAGAGAGAGACAGACAGAGAGACAGACAGAGAGAGAGAGAGAGAGAGACAGACAGAGAGAGAGACAGAGAGAGAGAGAGAGAGAGACAGACAGAGAGAGAGACAGAGAGAGAGAGAGAGAGAGACAGACAGAGAGAGACAGAGAAAAGAGAGAGAGAGAGAGAGAGAGAGAGAGAGAGAGAGAGACAGACAGAGAGACAGACAGAGAGAGAGAGAGAGAGACAGAGAGAGAAAGAAGAGAGAGAGACAGAGAGAGACAGAGAGAGAGAGAGAGAGAGAGAGAGAGAGACAGAGAGATGTTTACTGTTAATTTACTGAGAGAGGAAGAGAGAGATGGATGGATGGGTCAACTTTTGTTTATTATCTACTTCACTTGCTTTGGCAACGTTAACATATGTTTCCCATGCCAATAAAGCCCTTAAATTGAACTTGAGAGAGAGAGGGGAGGGAGTGAGGGAGAAAGCAAGAGGGGGGAGAGAGAGAGAAAGCAAGAAGGGGAGATAGAGAGGGGGAGGGAGGTAGAGGGAGGGAGGGGGAGGGAGGTAGAGGGAGGGAGGGGGAGGGAGATAGAGAGGGAGGGAGGGGGAGAGAGGGAGAGAGGGAGGGAGGGGTAGAGAGGGAGGGGGAGAGAGGGAGAGAGGGAGGGAGGACAGGGTTCAGTGAAACACAGCTAACACTGGACAGAACAATTGACTACAAAGCAGGATGGAAATGAAGCCAGGCCACTAGCCTGAGGACAGGACTATTCAGACTGGGTTGGTGGACTGACAACAAGGTCCAGCTGTAGAAGTACAAATCATTTATAAGTAAGGGATAATCAATAGCGCTGAGCGATTAAAACCAAAAATAACTGACATTTCAGTTAAACAACTAATTGACCGACATTGGTTCAATTATTTGAATCCCATTTCGTTCAGGGTTTTTTCTGTGAGCTCGATGCGCAGTCCTCTCTAAGACACAAATCAGATCAAGTCCGAAATGTCGAGGTAGTAGGGGAGTTGTAGTTTCCAACAGGCCAATATTCTACATAGTTTAGCTCAGAAAAAACAGCGGCAATGAACTACAATGACCATAATCCATTGTATGCCTACTTGTCCGGCTGAGCAGGGCAGACACAGAGAGGCACAGAAGGGGAAGGAAGAGAGCGTGATGGAGAGCAGTTACTTCACGATCTACGTGATCGAGTAGTTGGTGCTCCGCAGTCGTAAAAGTAAGCCTTATTTACTTTGAATAGTGACCATGGGACTTTATTTAACTGTTTTATTCTGTGTTGTTCCAGCATCACACATAATGAATCATGTATTTAATGATGAGAAAATTAAATACACAAACAGGTTTATGTTTTTTTATTTTTTATCGAACTAAACGACCTCAAAAAGCGCTAATAATCAACGAGGGCTAAGCGTTCTATGTGGAAGGTGGGTGCTACGACGTGCATTATTTTCCAAGGATGGCCGAGTCCAGAGTTGATTATCCCACTCACACCACGGCTATAATTTAACACACATACATTTGCTGCTAGAAACGTGTTCGACATCCACTGAAGCTGCTAGCAAGTTCAGCTAGTGGCTACTATGTGTCTCGTGTGTGTGTATATATGTGTGTGTGTGTGTGTGTATATAGTGTGTGTGTGTGTATATAGTCTGTGTGTGTGTGTGTGTGTGTGTATATAGTGTGTGTGTGTGTGTGTATATAGTGTGTGTGTGTGTGTGTGTGTGTGTGTGTGATGTGTATATAGTGTGTGTGTGTGTGTGTATATAGTGTGTGTGTGTGTGTATATAGTGTGTGTGTGTGTGTATATAGTGTGTGTGTGTGTGTGTGTTGTGTGTGTGTGTGTGTATATAGTGTGTGTGTGTGTGTGTGTGTGTGTGTGTGTATATAGTGTGTGTGTGTGTGTGTGTGTGTATATAGTGTGTGTGTGTGTGTGTGTGTGTATATAGTGTGTGTGTGTGTGTGTGTGTATATATGTGTGTGTGTGTGTGTGTATATAGTGTGTGTGTGTGTGTGTATATATAGTGTGTGTGTGTGTGTGTGTGTGTATATAGTGTGTGTGTGTGTGTGTGTGTGTGTGTGTGTGTGTGTGTATATAGTGTGTGTGTGTGTGTGTATATAGTGTGTGTGTGTGTATATAGTGTGTGTCACCTGTCAGGTCTCTGTGGTGGTCTACGGACGGTGTTGATGGAGGGGTGTGTTACCTGTCAGGTCTCTGTGGTGGTCTACGTGGCTGGACGGTGTTGATGGAGGGGTGTGTTACCTGTCAGGTCTCTGTGGTGGTCTACGTAGCGGACGGTGTTGATGGAGGTGTGTTACCTGTCAGGTCTCTGTGGTGGTCTCACGTGGAGGACGGTGTTGATGGAGAGGTTGTTGATGACACTACCAGGGGTCACGAAAGGGTCAGTCTCAGGGTCGATGTTGGGGTAAACCTTCCATGGCTCACCGGGCGGAACTCTGGAGAGAGACATACAGGAAGAGGAGGGTTAGGGGGTCTGGAGAGAGACATACAGGAAGAGGAGAGTTAGGGGGGTCTTGGAGAGAGACATACAGGAAGAGGAGAGTTAGGGGGTCTGAGAGAGACATACAGGAAGAGGAGGGTTAGGGGGGGTCTGGAGAGAGACATACAGGAAGAGGAAGGAGTGAGGGGGGTCTGGAGAGAGACATACAGGAAGAGGAGGGTTAGGGGGTCTGGAGAGAGACATACAGGAAGAGGAGAGTTAGGGGGTCTGGAGAGAGACATACAGGAAGAGGAGGGTTAGGGGGTCTGGAGAGAGACATACAGGAAGAGGAGAGTGAGGGGGGTCTGGAGAGAGACATACAGGAAGAGGAGGGTTAGGGGGGTCTGGAGAGAGACATACAGGAAGAGGAGGGTTAGGGGGGTCTGGAGAGAGACATACAGGAAGAGGAGGGTTAGGGGGTCTGGAGAGAGACATACAGGAAGAGGAGAGTGAGGGGGTCTGGAGAGAGACATACAGGAAGAGGAGGTTTAGGGGGTCTGGAGAGAGACATACAGGAAGAGGAGGGTTAGGGGGTCTGGAGAGAGACATACAGGAAGAGGAGGGTTAGGGGGGTCTGGAGAGAGACATACAGGAAGAGGAGAGTGAGGGGGGTCTGGAGAGAGACATACAGGAAGAGGAGGGTTAGGGGGGGTCTGGAGAGAGACATACAGGAAGAGGAGAGTGAGGGGGGTCTGGAGAGAGACATACAGGAAGAGGAGGGTTAGGGGGGGTCTGGAGAGAGACATACAGGAAGAGGAGAGTGAGGGGGTCTGGAGAGAGACATACAGGAAGAGGAGGGTTAGGGGGGTCTGGAGAGAGACATACAGGAAGAGGAGAGTGAGGGGGTCTGGAGAGAGACATACAGGAAGAGGAGAGTGAGGGGGGTCTGGAGAGAGACATACAGGAAGAGGAGGGTTAGGGGGTCTGGAGAGAGACATACAGGAAGAGGAGAGTGAGGGGGGTCTGGAGAGAGACATACAGGAAGAGGAGGGTTAGGGGGTCTGGAGAGAGACATACAGGAAGAGGAGAGTGAGGGGGGTCTGGAGAGAGACATACAGGAAGAGGAGGGTTAGGGGGTCTGGAGAGAGACATACAGGAAGAGGAGAGTGAGGGGGTCTGGAGAGAGACATACAGGAAGAGGAGAGTGAGGGGGGTCTGGGAGAGACAACAGGGATAGGAGAGTGAGGGGGTTCTGGAGAGAGACATACAGGAAGAGGAGGGTTAGGGGGTCTGGAGAGAGACATACAGGAAGAGGAGAGTGAGGGGGTCTGGAGAGAGACATACAGGAAGAGGAGAGTGAGGGGGTCTGGAGAGAGACATACAGGGATAGGAGAGTGAGGGGGGTCTGGAGAGAGACATACAGGAAGAGGAGGGTTAGGGGGTCTGGAGAGAGACATACAGGAAGAGGAGAGTGAGGGGGTCTGGAGAGAGACATACAGGAAGAGGAGAGTGAGGGGGTCTGGAGAGAGACATACAGGGATAGGAGAGTGAGGGGGGTCTGGAGAGAGACATACAGGAAGAGGAGGGTTAGGGGGTCTGGAGAGAGACATACAGGAAGAGGAGAGTGAGGGGGTCTGGAGAGAGACATACAGGATAGGAGGAGTCTGAGAGAGACATACAGGAAGAGGAGGGTTAGGGGGTCTGGAGAGAGACATACAGGGATAGGAGGAGTCTGGAGAGAGACATACAGGAAGAGGAGAGTGAGGGGGTCTGGAGAGAGACATACAGGAAGAGGAGAGTGAGGGGGTCTGGAGAGAGACATACAGGAATAGGAGGGTGAGGGGGGTCTGGAGAGAGACATACAGGAAGAGGAGAGTGAGGGGGTCTGGAGAGAGACAACAGAAGAGGAGGGTGAGGGGGTCTGGAGAGAGACATAGAGGAAGAGGAGAGTGAGGGGGGTCTGGAGAGAGACATACAGGAAGAGGAGGGTGAGGGGGTCTGGAGAGAGACATACAGGAAGAGGAGGGTGAGGGGGTCTGGAGAGAGACATACAGGAAGAGGAGAGGGGGGTCTGGAGTAGGAGAGACATACAGGGATAGGAGGGTGAGGGGGTCTGGAGAGAGACAACAGGAAGAGGAGAGTGAGGGGGGTCTGGAGAGAGACATAGAGGAAGAGGAGAGTGGGAGGGGGTCTGGAGAGAGACATACAGGAAGAGGAGAGTGAGGGGGTCTGGAGAGAGACATACAGGAAGAGGAGAGTGAGGGGGGTCTGGAGAGAGACATACAGAAGAGGAGAGTGAGGGGGGTCTGAGAGAGAGACATACAGGATAGGAGAGTGAGGGGGAGTCTGGAGAGAGACATACAGGAATAGGAGAGTGAGGGGGGGTCTGGAGAGAGACATACAGGAAGAGGAGGGTGAGGGGGGGTCTGGAGAGAGACATACAGGAAGAGGAGAGTGAGGGGGGTCTGGAGAGAGACATACAGAATAGGAGGGTGAAGGGGGTCTGAGAGAGACATACAGGAAGAGGAGAGTGAGGGGGGTCTGAGAGAGAGACATACAGGAAGAGGAGGGTGAGGGGGGTTGGAGAGAGACATACAGGAAGAGGAGGGTGAGGGGGGTCTGAGAGAGACATACAGGAAGAGGAGAGTGAGGGGGTCTGAGAGAGACATACAGGAAGAGGAGGGTGAGGGGGGGTCTGGAGAGAGACATACAGGAAGAGGAGAGTGAGGGGGGTCTGGAGAGAGACATACAGGAAGAGGAGGGTTAGGGGGTCTGGAGAGAGACATACAGGAAGAGGAGAGTGAGGGGGGGTCTGGAGAGAGACATACAGGAAGAGGAGGGTTAGGGGGTCTGGAGAGAGACATACAGGAAGAGGAGGGTTAGGGGGTCTGGAGAGAGACATACAGGAAGAGGAGGGTGAGGGGGTCTGGAGAGAGACATACAGGAAGAGGAGAGTGAGGGGGGTCTGGAGAGAGACAACAGGAAGAGGAGGGTGAGGGGGTCTGGAGAGAGACATACAGGAAGAGGAGAGTGAGGGGGGTCTGAGAGAGAGACATACAGGAAGAGGGAGGGTTAGGGGGTCTTGAGAGAGACATACAGGAAGAGGAGAGTGAGGGGGGTCTGGAGAGAGACATACAGGAAGAGGAGGGTTAGGGGGTCTGGAGAGAGACATACAGGAAGAGGAGGGCTAGGGGGTCTGGAGAGAGACATACAGGGATAGGAGGGGGGAGTCTGGAGAGAGACATACAGGGATAGGAGGGGGGTCTGGAGAGAGACATACAGGAAGAGGAGAGTGAGGGGGGTCTGGAGAGAGACATACAGGAAGAGGAGAGTGAGGGGGGTCTGGAGAGAGACATACAGGAAGAGGAGAGTGAGGGGGTCTGGAGAGAGACATACAGGAAGAGGAGGAGTGAGGGAGGTCTGGAGAGAGACATACAGGGATAGGAGAGTGAGGGGGGTCTGGAAAGAGACATACAGGAAGAGGAGAGTGAGGGGGTCTGGAGAGAGACATACAGGAAGAGGAGAGTGAGGGGGTCTGGAGAGAGACATACAGGAATAGGAGGGGGGGTCTGGAGAGAGACATACAGGATAGGAGAGTGAGGGGGTCTGGAGAGAGACATACAGGGATAGGAGGGTGAGGGGGGGTCTGGAGAGAGACATACAGGGATAGGAGGGTGAGGGGGTCTGGAGAGAGACATACAGGGATAGGAGGGTGAGGGGGGGTCTGGAGAGAGACATACAGGGATAGGAGGGTGAGGGGGGGTCTGGAGAGAGACATACAGGGATAGGAGAGTGAGGGGGGTCTGGAGAGAGACATACAGGAATAGGAGGGTGAGGGGGGTCTGAGAGAGACATACAGGGATAGGAGGGTGAGGGGGTCTGAGAGAGACATACAGGATAGGAGGGTGAGGAGGTCTGGAGAGAGACATACAGGGATAGGAGAGTGAGGGGGGTCTGAGAGAGACATAGAGGGATAGGAGAGTGAGGGGGTCTGGAGAGAGACATACAGGGATAGGAGGGTGAGGAGGGGGTCTGAGAGAGACATACAGGATAGGAGGGTGAGGGGGTCTGGAGGAGAGACAACAGGGATAGGAGAGTGAGGGGGTCTGGAGAGAGACATACAGGATAGGAGAGTGAGGGGGGTCTGAGAGAGACATACAGGAATAGGAGAGTGAGGGGGGTCTGGGAGAGAGACATACAGGGATAGGAGGGGGGCTGGAGAGAGACATACAGGAATAGGAGAGTGAGGGGGTCTGGAGAGAGACATACAGGGATAGGAGGGGGGTCTGGAGAGAGACATACAGGAATAGGAGAGTGAGGGGGTCTGGAGAGAGACATACAGGATAGGAGAGTGAGGGGGGTTTGGAGAGAGACAACAGGATAGGAGAGTGAGGGGGTCTGGAGAGAGACATACAGGGATAGGAGGGTGAGGAGGGGGGTCTGGAGAGAGACATACAGGAATAGGAGAGTGAGGGGGGTCTGGAGAGACATACAGGGATAGGAAAGTGAGGGGGGTCTGAGAGAGACATACAGGATAGGAGAGTGAGGGGGGTCTGGAGAGAGACATACAGGGATAGGAGGGTGAGGAGGGGTCTGGGAGAGAGACACACAGGGATAGGAGGGTGAGGGGGGGTCTGGAGAGAGACATACAGGAATAGGAGATTGAGGGGGGTCTGGAGAGAGACACACAGGAAGGAGGGTGAGGGGGGTCTGGAGAGAGACATACAGGAACAGGAGAGTGAGGGGGGTCTGGAGAGAGACATACAGGATAGGAGAGTGAGGGGGGTCTGGAGAGAGACATACAGGGATAGGAGGGGGTCTGGGAGAGACATACAGGAATAGGAGAGTGAGGGGGTCTGGAGAGAGACATACAGGGATAGGAGGGTGGGGGGAGGGTCTGGAGAGAGACATACAGGATAGGAGGGGGGAGGGGGGGTCTGGAGAGAGACATACAGGATAGGAGGGTGAGGGGGGTCTGGAGAGAGACATACAGGATAGGAGGGAGGAGGGGAGCTGGAGAGAGACATATAGGAATAGGAGAGGAGGGGGGTCTGAGAGAGACATACAGGATAGGAGAGTGAGGGGGTCTGGAGAGAGACATACAGGAATAGGGAGAGTGAGGGGGTCTGGAGAGAGACATACAGGGATAGGAGGGGGTCTGGAGAGAGACACACAGGGACAGGAGGGTGAGGGGGTCTGAGAGAGACATACAGGAATAGGAGATTGAGGGGGGTTGAGAGAGACACACAGGATAGGAGGGTGAGGGGGGTCTGGAGAGAGACATACAGGAATAGGAGAGTGAGGGGGGTCTGAGAGAGACATACGGATAGGAGAGTGAGGGGGGGTCTGGAGAGAGACATACAGGATAGGAGGGGGTCTGAGAGAGACATACAGGAATAGGAGAGTGAGGGGGTCTGGAGAGAGACATACAGGGATAGGAGGGTGGGGGGAGGGTCTGGAGAGAGACATACAGGGATAGGAGGGGGAGGGGGGTCTGGAGAGAGACATACAGGGATAGGAGGGTGAGGGGGGTCTGGAGAGACATACAGGATAGGAGGGTGGAGGAGGGGAGTCTGAGAGAGACATATAGGAATAGGAGAGTGAGGGGGTCTGGAGAGAGACATACAGGGATAGGAGAGTGAGGGGGGTCTGGAGAGAGACATACAGGAATAGGAGAGTGAGGGGGTCTGGAGAGAGACATACAGGGATAGGAGGGGGTCTGGAGAGAGACATACAGGAATAGGAGAGTGAGGGGGTCTGGAGAGAGACATACAGGGATAGGAGGGGGTCTGGAGAGAGACATACAGGAATAGGAGAGTGAGGGGGGTCTGGAGAGAGACATACAGGATAGGAGAGTGAGGGGGTTTGGAGAGAGACATACAGGGATAGGAGAGTGAGGGGGGTCTGAGAGAGACATACAGGGATAGGAGGGTGAGGAGGGGGTCTGGGAGAGAGACATACAGGAATAGGAGAGTGAGGGGGTCTGAGAGAGACATACAGGGATAGGAAAGTGAGGTCTGGGAGGAGACATACAGGATAGGAGAGTGAGGGGGTCTGGAGAGAGACATACAGGGATAGGAGGGTGAGGAGGGGGTCTGGAGAGAGACACACAGGATAGGAGGGTGAGGGGGGTCTGGAGAGAGACATACAGGAATAGGAGATTGAGGGGGTCTGGAGAGAGACACACAGGATAGGAGGGTGAGGGGGTCGGAGAGAGACATACAGAAGAGGAGGGTTAGGGGGTCTGGAGAGAGACATACAGGAAGAGGAGGGTTAGGGGGTCTGGAGAGAGACATACAGGGATAGGAGGGGGAGTCTGGAGAGAGACATACAGGATAGGAGGGGGGTCTGAGAGAGACATACAGGAAGAGGGAGAGTGAGGGGGGTCTGGAGAGAGACATACAGGAAGAGGAGAGTGAGGGGGGTCTGGAGAGAGACAGACAGGAAGAGGAGAGGAGGGGGTCCGAGAGAGACATACAGGAAGAGGAGAGTGAGGGGGTCTGGAGAGAGACATACAGGAAGAGGAGAGTGAGGGGGGGTCTGAGAGAGACATACAGGGATAGGAGAGTGAGGGGGGGTCTGGAGAGAGACATACAGGAAGAGGAGAGTGAGGGGGGGTCTGGAGAGAGACATACAGGAAGAGGAGGGGTCTGGAGAGAGACATACAGGAAGAGGAGGGTGAGGGGGGTCTGGAGAGAGACATACAGGAAGAGGGAGGGTGAGGGGGGTCTGGAGAGAGACATACAGGAAGAGGAGAGTGAGGGGGTCTGGAGAGAGACATACAGGAAGAGGAGGGTTAGGGGGTCTGGAGAGAGACATACAGGAAGAGGAGAGTGAGGGGGTCTGGAGAGAGACATACAGGAAGAGGAGGGTTAGGGGGTCTGGAGAGAGATATACCAGGAAGAGGAGGGTTAGGGGGTCTGGAGAGACATACAGGAAGAGGAGGGTGAGGGGGTCTGGAGAGAGACACACAGGAAGAGGAGAGTGAGGGGGTCTGGGAGAGAGACATACAGGAAGAGGAGGGTGAGGGGGTCTGGAGAGAGACATACAGGAAGAGGAGAGTGAGGGGGTCTGAGAGAGACATACAGGAAGAGGAGGGTTAGGGGGTCTGGAGAGAGACATACAGGAAGAGGAGAGAGTGAGGGGGGTCTGGAGAGAGACACTACAGGAAGAGGAGGGTTAGGGGGTCTGGAGAGAGACATACAGGAAGAGGAGGGTTAGGGGGTCTGGGAGAGAGACATACAGGGATAGGAGGGGGGAGTCTGGAGAGAGACATACAGGGATAGGAGGGGGGGTCTGGAGAGAGACATACAGGAAGAGGAGAGTGAGGGGGGTCTGGAGAGAGACATACAGGAAGAAGGAGATGAGGGGGGGTCTGGAGAGAGACATACAGGAAGAGGAGAGTGAGGGGGTCTGGAGAGAGACATACAGGAAGAGGAGAGTGAGGGGGGTCTGAGAGAGACATACAGGGATAGGAGAGTGAGAGGGGGTCTGGAGAGAGACATACAGGAAGAGGAGAGTGAGGGGGGTCTGGAGAGAGACATACAGGAAGAGGAGAGTGAGGGGGTCTGGAGAGAGACATACAGGAATAGGAGGGGGTCTGGAGAGAGACATACAGGGATAGGAGAGTGAGGGGGGTCTGGAGAGAGACATACAGGGATAGGAGGGTGAGGGGGTCTGGAGAGAGACATACAGGGATAGGAGGGTGAGGGGGGTCTGGAGAGACATACAGGGATAGGAGGGTGAGGGGGTCTGGAGAGAGACATACAGGGATAGGAGGGTGAGGGGGGTCTGGAGAGAGACATACAGGGATAGGAGAGTGAGGGGGGGTCTGGAGAGAGACATACAGGAATAGGAGGGTGAGGGGGTCTGAGAGAGAGACATACAGGGATAGGAGGGTGAGGGGGTCTGAGAGAGACATACAGGATAGGAGGGTGAGGAGGGGGTCTGGAGAGAGACATACAGGGATAGGAGAGTGAGGGGGGTCTGGAGAGAGACATACAGGGATAGGAGAGTGAGGGGGTCTGGAGAGAGACATACAGGGATAGGAGGGTGAGGAGGGGGTCTGGAGAGAGACATACAGGGATAGGAGGGGTGAGGGGGGTCTGGAGAGAGACATACAGGATAGGAGAGTGAGGGGGGTCTGGAGAGAGACATACAGGGATAGGAGAGTGAGGGGGGTCTGGAGAGAGACATACAGAATAGGAGAGTGAGGGGGTCTGGAGAGAGACATACAGGGATAGGAGGGGGGTCTGGAGAGAGACATACAGGAATAGGAGAGTGAGGGGGTCTGGAGAGAGACATACAGGGATAGGAGAGTGAGGGGGGTTTGGAGAGAGACATACAGGGATAGGAGAGTGAGGGGGGTCTGGAGAGAGACATACAGGGATAGGAGGGTGAGGAGGGGGGTCTGAGAGAGACATACAGGAATAGGAGAGTGAGGGGGTCTGGAGAGAGACATACAGGGATAGGAAAAGTGAGGGGGGTCAGAGAGACATACAGGGATAGGAGAGTGAGGGGGGTCTGGAGAGAGACATACAGGGATAGGAGGGTGAGGAGGGGGTCTGGAGAGAGACACACAGGGATAGGAGGGTGAGGGGGTCTGAGAGAGACATACAGGAATAGGGAGATTGAGGGGGGTCTGGAGGAACACACAGGATAGGAGGGTGAGGGGGGGTCTGGAGAGAGACACACAGGAATAGGAGAGTGAGGGGGTCTGGAGAGAGACATACAGGGATAGGAGAGTGAGGGGGGTCTGGAGAGAGACATACAGGGATAGGAGGGGGTCTGGAGAGAGAGACATACAGGAATAGGAGAGTGAGGGGGGTCTGGAGAGAGACATACAGGGATAGGGAGGGTGGGGGAGGGGTCTGGAGAGAGACATACAGGGATAGGAGGGGGAGGGGGGTCTGGAGAGAGACATACAGGGATAGGAGGGTGAGGGGGGTCTGGAGAGAGACATACAGGGATAGAGGGTGAGGAGGGGAGTCTGAGAGAGACATATAGGAATAGGAGAGTGAGGGGGGTCTGGAGAGAGACATACAGGGATAGGAGGGTGGGGGGAGGGGTCTGGAGAGAGACATACAGGGATAGGAGGGTGAGGGGGGAGGGGGGTCTGGAGAGAGACATACAGGGATAGGAGGGGGTCTGGAGAGAGACTACAGGGATAGGAGGGTGGGGGGGTCTGGAGAGAGACATACAGGGATAGGAGGGTGAGGGGGTCTGAGAGAGACATACAGGGATAGGAGGGGTCTGGAGAGACATACAGGGATAGGAGGGTGAGGGGGTCTGGAGAGAGACATACAGGGATAGGGGGGTCTGGAGAGAGACATACAGGGATAGGAGGGTGAGGGGGTCTGGAGAGAGACATACAGGGATAGGAGGGTGAGGGGGGATCTGAGAGAGACATACAGGGATAGGAGGGGGGTCTGGAGAGGGACATACAGGGATAGGAGGGTGAGGAGGGGGTCTGGAGAGAGACATACAGGAATAGGAGAGTGAGGGGGGTCTGGAGAGAGACATACAGGGATAGGAGGGTGGGGGGAGGGTCTGGAGAGAGACATACAGGGATAGGAGGGGTCTGGAAAGAGACATACAGGGATAGGAGGGTGAGGGGGTCTGGAGAGAGACATACATGGATAGGAGGGGGGTCTGGAGAGAGACATACAGGGATAGGAGGGTGAGGGGGTCTGGAGAGAGACATACAGGAAGAGGAGGGTGAGGGGGGTCTGGAGAGAGACATACAGGAAGAGGAGAGTGAGGGGGGTCTGGAGAGAGACATACAGGAATAGGAGGGTGAGGGGGGTCTGGAGAGAGACATACAGGAAGAGGAGAGTGAGGGGGGTCTGGAGAGAGACATACAGGAAGAGGAGGGTGAGGGGGGGTCTGGAGAGAGACATACAGGAAGAGGAGGGTGAGGGGGGTCTGGAGAGAGACATACAGGAAGAGGAGAGTGAGGGGGGTCTGGAGAGAGACATACAGGAAGAGGAGGGTGAGGGGGGTCTGGAGAGAGACATACAGGAAGAGGAGAGTGAGGGGGTCTGGAGAGAGACATACAGGAAGAGGAGGGTTAGGGGGGTCTGGAGAGAGACATACAGGAAGAGGAGAGTGAGGGGGTCTGGAGAGAGACATACAGGAAGAGGAGGGTTAGGGGGGTCTGGAGAGAGACATACAGGAAGAGGAGGGTTAGGGGGTCTGGAGAGAGACATACAGGAAGAGGAGGGTGAGGGGGTCTGGAGAGAGACATACAGGAAGAGGAGAGTGAGGGGGTCTGAGAGAGACATACAGGAAGAGGAGGGTGAGGGGGGTCTGGAGAGAGACATACAGGAAGAGGAGAGTGAGGGGGGTCTGGAGAGAGACATACAGGAAGAGGAGAGTGAGGGGGTTCTGGAGAGAGACATACAGGAAGAGGAGGGTTAGGGGGTCTGGAGAGAGACATACAGGAAGAGGAGAGTGAGGGGGGGTCTGGAGAGAGACATACAGGAAGAGGAGGGTTAGGGGGTCTGGAGAGAGACATACAGGAAGAGGAGGGTTAGGGGGTCTGGAGAGAGACATACAGGGATAGGAGGGGGGAGTCTGGAGAGAGACATACAGGGATAGGAGGGGGGTCTGGAGAGAGACATACAGGAAGAGGAGAGTGAGGGGGGTCTGGAGAGAGACATACAGGAAGAGGAGAGTGAGGGGGTCTGGAGAGAGACATACAGGAAGAGGAGAGTGAGGGGGGTCTGGAGAGAGACATACAGGAAGAGGAGAGTGAGGGGGTCTGGAGAGAGACATACAGGAAGAGGAGAGTGAGGGGGTCTGGAGAGAGACATACAGGGATAGGAGAGTGAGGGGGTCTGGAGAGAGACATACAGGAAGAGGAGAGTGAGGGGGGTCTGGAGAGAGACATACAGGAAGAGGAAAGTGAGGGGGTCTGGAGAGAGACATACAGGAATAGGAGGGGGGTCTGGAGAGAGACATACAGGGATAGGAGAGTGAGGGGGTCTGGAGAGAGACATACAGGGATAGGAGGGTGAGGGGGTCTGGAGAGAGACATACAGGGATAGGAGGGTGAGGGGGTCTGGAGAGAGACATACAGGGATAGGAGGGTGAGGGGGTCTGGAGAGAGACATACAGGGATAGGAGGGTGAGGGGGTCTGGAGAGAGACATACAGGGATAGGAGAGTGAGGGGGTCTGGAGAGAGACATACAGGAATAGGAGGGTGAGGGGGTCTGGAGAGAGACATACAGGGATAGGAGGGTGAGGGGGGTCTGGAGAGAGACATACAGGGATAGGAGGGTGAGGAGGGGGTCTGGAGAGAGACATACAGGGATAGGAGAGTGAGGGGGGTCTGGAGAGAGACATACAGGGATAGGAGAGTGAGGGGGTCTGGAGAGAGACACAGGGACAGGAGGGTGAGGAGGGGTCTGGGAGAGAGACATACAGGGATAGGAGGGTGAGGGGGTCTGGGAGAGACATACAGGGATAGGAGAGTGAGGGGGAGTCTGGAGAGAGACATACAGGGATAGGAGAGTGAGGGGGGGTCTGGAGAGAGACATACAGGAATAGGAGAGTGAGGGGGGTCTGGAGAGAGACATACAGGGATAGGAGGGGGTCTGGAGAGAGACATACAGGAATAGGAGAGTGAGGGGGTCTGGGAGAGAGACATACAGGGATAGGAGGGGGGTCTGGAGAGAGACATACAGGAATAGGAGAGTGAGGGGGTCTGGAGAGAGACATACAGGGATAGGAGAGTGAGGGGGGGTCTGGAGAGAGACATACAGGGATAGGAGAGTGAGGGGGTCTGGAGAGAGACATACAGGGATAGGAGGGTGAGGGGGGGTCTGGAGAGAGACATACAGGAATAGGAGAGTGAGGGGGGTCTGGAGAGAGACATACAGGGATAGGAAAGTGAGGGGGTCTGAGAGAGACATACAGGGATAGGAGAGTGAGGGGGGTCTGGAGAGAGACATACAGGGATAGGAGGGTGAGGAGGGGGTCTGGAGAGAGACACACAGGATAGGAGGGTGAGGGGGGTCTGGAGAGAGACATACAGGAATAGGAGATTGAGGGGGGTCTGGAGAGAGACACACAGGGATAGGAGGGGTGAGGGGGGTCTGGAGAGAGACATACAGGAATAGGAGAGTGAGGGGGGTCTGAGAGAGACATACAGGGATAGGAGAGTGAGGGGGGTCTGGAGAGAGACATACAGGGATAGGAGGGGGTCTGGAGAGAGACATACAGGAATAGGAGAGTGAGGGTCTGGAGAGAGACATACAGGGATAGGAGGGTGGGGGAGGGGTCTGGAGAGAGACATACAGGGATAGGAGGGGAGGGGGGTCTGGAGAGAGACATACAGGGATAGGAGGGGTGAGGGGGGTCTGGAGAGAGACATACAGGGATAGGAGGGTGAGGAGGGGAGTCTGGAGAGAGACATATAGGAATAGGAGAGTGAGGGGGGTCTGGAGAGAGACATACAGGGATAGGAGGGTGGGGGGAGGGGGGTCTGGGAGAGACATACAGGGATAGGAGGGGGGTCTGGAGAGAGACATACAGGGATAGGAGGGTGGGGGGTCTGGAGAGAGACATACAGGGATAGGAGGGTGAGGGGGGTCTGGAGAGAGACATACAGGGATAGGAGGGGGTCTGGAGAGAGACATACAGGGATAGGAGGGTGAGGGGGGTCTGGAGAGAGACATACAGGGATAGGGGGGTCTGGAGAGAGACATACAGGGATAGGAGGGGTGAGGAGGGGGGTCTGGAGAGAGACATACAGGAATAGGAGAGTGAGGGGGGGTCTGGAGAGAGACATACAGGGATAGGAGGGTGGGGGGAGGGGTCTGGAGAGAGACATACAGGGATAGGAGGGGGGTCTGGAAAGAGACATACAGGGATAGGAGGGTGAGGGGGTCTGGAGAGAGACATACATGGATAGGAGGGGGTCTGGAGAGAGACATACGAGGATAGGAGGGTGAGGGGGGTCTGGAGAGAGACATACAGGGATAGGAGGGTGAGGGGGGTCTGGAGAGAGACATACAGGGATAGGAGGGTGAGGGGGGTCTGGAGAGAGACATACAGGGATAGGAGGGTGAGGGGGTCTGGAGAGAGACATACAGGGATAGGAGGGTGAGGGGGGTCTGGAGAGAGACATACAGGGATAGGAGGGTGAGGGGGGTCTGGAGAGAGACATACAGGGATAGGAGGGTGAGGGGGGATCTGGAGAGAGACATACAGGGATAGGAGGGGGGTCTGGAGAGAGACATACAGGGATAGGAGGGTGAGGGGGTCTGGAGAGAGACATACAGGGATAGGAGGGTGAGGGGGGGTCTGGAGACATACAGGGATAGGAGGGTGAGGGGGGTCTGGAGAGAGACATACAGGGATAGGAGGGTGAGGAGGGTGGTCTGGAGAGAGACATACAGGAATAGGAGAGTGAGGGGGGTCTGGAGAGAGACATACAGGGATAGGAGGGTGGGGGGAGGGGTCTGGAGACATACAGGGATAGGAGAGTGAGGGGGTCTGGAGAGAGACATACAGGGATAGGAGGGTGAGGAGGGGGTCTGGAGAGAGACACACAGGGATAGGAGGGTGAGGGGGGTCTGGAGAGAGACATACAGGAATAGGAGATTGAGGGGGGTCTGGAGAGACACACAGGGATAGGAGGGTGAGGGGGGTCTGGAGAGAGACATACAGGAATAGGAGAGTGAGGGGGGTCTGGAGAGAGACATACAGGGATAGGAGAGTGAGGGGGTCTGGAGAGAGACATACAGGGATAGGAGGGGGGTCTGGAGAGAGACATACAGGAATAGGAGAGTGAGGGGGTCTGGAGAGAGACATACAGGGATAGGAGGGTGGGGGAGGGGTCTGGAGAGAGACATACAGGGATAGGAGGGTGAGGGGGTCTGGAGACATACAGGGATAGGAGGGTGAGGGGGGTCTGGAGAGAGACATACAGGGATAGGAGGGTGAGGAGGGTGGTCTGGAGAGAGACATACAGGAATAGGAGAGTGAGGGGGGGTCTGGAGAGAGACATACAGGAATAGGAGAGTGAGGGGGGGTCTGGAGAGAGACATACAGGAATAGGAGAGTGAGGGGGGGTCTGGAGAGAGACATACAGGGATAGGAGGGTGGGGGGAGGGTCTGGAGAGAGACATACAGGGATAGGAGGGTGAGGGGGGTCTGGAGAGAGACATACAGGGATAGGAGGGGGTCTGGAGAGAGACATACAGGGATAGGAGGGTGAGGGGGGGTCTGGAGAGAGACATACAGGGATAGGAGGGTGAGGGGGGTCTGGAGAGAGACATACAGGGATAGGAGGGTGAGGGGGATCTGGAGAGAGACATACAGGGATAGGAGGGGGTCTGGAGAGAGACATACAGGGATAGGAGGGTGAGGGGGGTCTGGAGAGAGACATACAGGGATAGGAGGGGGAGGGGGGTCTGGAGAGAGACATACAGGGATAGGAGGGTGAGGGGGGTCTGGAGACATACAGGATAGGAGGGTGAGGGGGGTCTGGAGAGAGACATACAGGGATAGGAGGGTGAGGAGGGGGTCTGGAGAGAGACATACAGGAATAGGAGAGTGAGGGGGGTCTGGAGAGAGACATACAGGGATAGGAGGGTGGGGGAGGGGTCTGGAGAGAGACATACAGGGATAGGAGGGTGAGGGGGGAGGGGGGTCTGGAGAGAGACATACAGGGATAGGAGGGGGGTCTGGAGAGAGACATACAGGGATAGGAGGGTGAGGGGGATCTGGAGAGAGACATACAGGGATAGGAGGGGGGTCTGGAGAGAGACATACAGGGATAGGAGGGGTGAGGGGGGTCTGGAGACATACAGGGATAGGAGGGTGAGGGGGGTCTGGAGAGAGACATACAGGGATAGGAGGGAGTCTAGCTGTATGGAGGAGAAGGTACTGCTCTGTTTCAGCTGTTATGGTCAGTCTA
>NW_025535554.1:52500-55000 GCF_020615455.1 Coregonus clupeaformis
ATGTACAGTACACCCCCTGGACAGGACACTAGGTGGTCCTCTGTAGCTCAGCTGGTAGAGCACGGCGCTTGTAACGCCAAGGTAGTGGGTTCGATCCCCGGGACCACCCATACACAAAAATGTATGCACGCATGACTGTAAGTCGCTTTGGATAAAAGCGTCTGCTAAATGGCATATTATTATTATTATTATTATTACTAGTCTATCTCCTGTTTCTGTAATGAGGCAGCTTGATGTACAGTACACCCCCTGGACAGGACACTAGTCTATCTCCTGTTTCTGTAGTGAGACAGCTTGATGTACAGTACACCCCCTGGACAGGACACTAGTCTATCTCCTGTTTCTGTAGTGAGACAGCTTGATGTACAGTGCACCCCCTGGACAGGACACTAGTCTATCTCCTGTTTCTGTAGTGAGACAGCTTGATGTACTGACACCCCCTGGACAGGACACTAGTCTATCTCCTGTCTCTGTAGTGAGACAGCTTGATGTACAGTACACCCCCTGGACAGGACACTAGTCTATCTCCTGTTTCTGTAGTGAGACAGCTTGATGTACCAGTACACCCCTGGACAGGACACTAGTCTATCTCCTGTTTCTGTAGGGAGGCAGCTTGATGTACAGTACACCCCCTGGACAGGACACTAGTCTATCTCCTGTTTCTGTAGTGAGACAGCTTGATGTACAGTACACCCCCTGGACAGGACACAGTCTATCTCCTGTTTCTGTAGTGAGACAGCTTGATGTACCAGTACACCCCCCTGGACAGGACACTAGTCTATCTCTCCTGTTTCTGTAGTGAGACAGCTTGATGTACAGTACACCCCCTGGACAGGACACTAGTCTATCTCCTGTTTCTGTAGTGAGACAGCTTGATGTACCAGTACACCCCTGGACAGGACACTAGTCTATCTCCTGTTTCTGTAGTGAGGCAGCTTGATGTACCAGTACACCCCTGGACAGGACACTAGTCTATCTCCTGTTTCTGTAATGAGGCAGCTTGATGTACCAGTACACCCCTGGACAGGACACTAGTCTATCTCCTGTTTCTGTAGTGAGACAGCTTGATGTACATGACACCCCCTGGACAGGACACTAGTCTATCTCCTGTTTCTGTAGTGAGACAGCTTGATGTACAGGACACCCCCTGGACAGGACACTAGTCTATCTCCTGTTTCTGTAGTGAGACAGCTTGATGTACAGTACACCCTGGACAGGACACTAGTCTATCTCCTGTTTCTGTAGTGAGACAGCTTGATGTACAGTACACCCCTGGACAGGACACTAGTCTATCTCCTGTTTCTGTAGTGAGACAGCTTGATGTACAGTACACCCCCTGGACAGGACACTAGTCTATCTCCTGTTTCTGTAGTGAGACAGCTTGATGTACAGTACACCCCCTGGACAGGACACTAGTCTATCTCCTGTTTCTGTAGTGAGACAGCTTGATGTACCAGTACACCCCCTGGACAGGACACTAGTCTATCTCCTGTTTCTGTAGTGAGGCAGCTTGATGTACCAGTACACCCCCTGGACAGGACACTAGTCTATCTCCTGTTTCTGTAATGAGGCAGCTTGATGTACCAGTACACCCCCTGGACAGGACACTAGTCTATCTCCTGTTTCTGTAGTGAGACAGCTTGATGTACATGACACCCCCTGGACAGGACACTAGTCTATCTCCTGTTTCTGTAGTGAGACAGCTTGATGTACAGGACACCCCCTGGACAGGACACTAGTCTATCTCCTGTTTCTGTAGTGAGACAGCTTGATGTACAGTACACCCCCTGGACAGGACACTAGTCTATCTCCTGTTTCTGTAGTGAGACAGCTTGATGTACAGTACACCCCCTGGACAGGACACTAGTCTATCTCCTGTTTCTGTAGTGAGACAGCTTGATGTACAGTACACCCCCTGGACAGGACACTAGTCTATCTCCTGTTTCTGTAGTGAGACAGCTTGATGTACAGTACACCCCCCTGGACAGGACACTAGTCTATCTCCTGTTTCTGTAGTGAGACAGCTTGATGTACCAGTACACCCCCTGGACAGGACACTAGTCTATCTCCTGTTTCTGTAGTGAGACAGCTTGATGTACAGTACACCCCCTGGACAGGACACTAGTCTATCTCCTGTTTCTGTAGTGAGACAGCTTGATGTACAGTACACCCCCTGGACAGGACACTAGTCTATCTCCTGTTTCTGTAGTGAGACAGCTTGATGTACCAGTACACCCCCTGGACAGGACACTAGTCTATCTCCTGTTTCTGTAGTGAGACAGCTTGATGTACCAGTACACCCCCTGGACAGGACACTAGTCTATCTCCTGTTTCTGTAGTGAGACAGCTTGATGTACAGTACACCCCTGGACAGGACACTAGTCTATCTCCTGTTTCTGTAGTGAGACAGCTTGAGTGTACCAGTACACCCCCTGGACAGGACACTAGTCTATCTCCTGTTTCTGTAGTGAGACAGCTTGATGTACAGGACACCCCCTGG
>NW_025535554.1:62500-65000 GCF_020615455.1 Coregonus clupeaformis
TCAAGAGGACTGTCACACAGAGGATACACACATCAAGAGGACTGTCACACAGAGGACGCACACATCAAGAGGACTGTCACACAGAGGATACACACACACATCAAGAGGACTGTCATAGAGGATATACACACACATCAAGAGGACTGTCACACAGAGGATACACACACACATCAAGAGGACTGTCATAGAGGATACACACACATCAAGAGGACTGTCACATACAGTGAGGGAAAAAAGTATTTGATCCCCTGCTGATTTTGTACGTTTGCCCACTGACAAAGAAATGATCAGTCTATCATTTTAATGGTAGGTTTATTTGAACAGTGAGAGACAGAATAACAACAACAAAATCCAGAAAAAACGCATGTCAAAAATGTTATATAAATTGATTTGCATTTTAATGAGGGAAATAAGTATTTGACCCCCTCTCAATCAGAAAGATTTCTGGCTCCCAGGTGTCTTTTTTTTACAGGTAACGAGCTGCGATTAGGAGCACACTCTTAAAGGGAGTGCTCCTAATCTCAGTTTGTTACCTGTATAAAAGACACCTGTCCACAGAAGCAATCAATCAATCAGATTCCAAACTCTCCACCATGGCCAAGACCAAAGAGCTCTCCAAGGATGTCAGGGACAAGATTGTAGACCTACACAAGGCTGGAATGGGCTACAAGACCATCGCCAAGCAGCTTGGTGAGAAGGTGACAACAGTTGGTGCGATTATTTCAAATGGAAGAAACACAAAATAACTGTCAATCTCCCTCGGCCTGGGGCTCCATGCAAGATCTCACTTCGTGGAGTTGCAATGATCATGAGAAAGGTGAGGAATCAGCCCAGAACTACACGGGAGGATCTTGTCAATGATCTCAAGGCAGCTGGGACCATAGTCACCAAGAAAACAATTGGTAACACACTACGCCGTGAAGGACTGAAATCCTGCAGCGCCCGCAAGGTCCCCCTGCTCAAGAAAGCACATATACAGGGCCGTCTGAAGTTTGCCAATGAACATCTGAATGATTCAGAGGAGAACTGGGTGAAAGTGTTGTGGTCAGATGAGACCAAAATGGAGCTCTTTGGCATCAACTCAACTCGCCGTGTTTGGAGGAGGAGGAATGCTGCCTATGACCCCAAGAACACCATCCCCACTGTCAAACATGGAGGTGGAAACATTATGCTTTGGGGGTGTTTTTCTGCTAAGGGGACAGGACAACTTCACCGCATCAAAGGGACGATGGACGGGGCCATGTACCGTCAAATCTTGGGTGAGAACCTCCTTCCCTCAGCCAGGGCATTGAAAATGGGTCGTGGATGGGTATTCCAGCATGACAATGACCCAAAACACACGGCCAAGGCAACAAAGGAGTGGCTCAAGAAGAAGCACATTAAGGTCCTGGAGTGGCCTAGCCAGTCTCCAGACCATAATCCCATAGAAAATCTGTGGAGGGAGCTGAAGGTTCGAGTTGCCAAACGTCAGCCTCGAAACCTTAATGACTTGGAGAAGATCTGCAAAGAGGAGTGGGACAAAATCCCTCCTGAGATGTGTGCAAACCTGGTGGCCAACTACAAGAAACGTCTGACCTCTGTGATTGCCAACAAGGGTTTTGCCACCAAGTACAAAGTCATGTTTTGCAGAGGGGGTCAAATACTTATTTCCCTCATTAAAATGCAAATCAATTTATAACATTTTTGAAATGCGTTTTTCTGGATTTTGTTGTTGTTATTCTGTCTCTCACTGTTCAAATAAACCTACCATTAAAATGATAGACTGATCATGTCTTTGTCAGTGGGCAAACGTACAAAATCAGCAGGGGATCAAATACTTTTTTTCCCTCACTGTAGAGGCTACACACACATCAAGAGGACTGTCACACACACACACACACACACTACACACACTACACACACTACACACACACCACACACACACACACTACACACACTACACACACTACACACACACACACTACACACACTACACACACTACACACACTTCACACACTACACACACTACACACACTACACACACTACACACACTACACACACTACACACACTACACACACACACACACACACACACACACTACACACACACACACACACACTACACACACTACACACACTACACACACTTCACACACTACACACACTACACACACTACACACACTTCACACACTACACACTACACACACTACACACACACACACACTACACACACTTCAGCCAGATCGTCTCACACTACACACACACAGGGGCAAATGCAAATTCGGCCAAAACACACAGACACAGAATTATCACTGTGAATCACTAATGTTTATGTGTCCATTAATCCCATAAGGGATGGTTTGCGCCAACTGGCGTTTTGACACGGAAATACAATTCATTCATTAATTCAATCACAATAATACTGTCACCATTGACCGCTGACATTCTGCAAACACACACACGTTAACTGGACTGTCACACGCACATTAAAACACACATTTCAGCCAGCTCAGAGCAG
>NW_025535554.1:70000-92558 GCF_020615455.1 Coregonus clupeaformis
ACCTGGTTAACATCCAACCACCATATATCAATAACCTATACAGAGAGAGACCTGGTTAACATCCAACCACCATATATCAATAACCTATACAGAGAGAGACCTGGTTAACATCCAACCACCATATCAATAACCTATACAGAGAGAGACATGGTTAACATCCAACCACCATATCAATAACCTATACAGAGAGAGACATGGTTAACATCCAACCACCATATCAATAACCTATACAGAGAGAGACATGGTTAACATCCAACCACCATATCAATAACCTATACAGAGAGAGAGCTGGTTAACATCCAACCACCATATCAATAACCTATACAGAGAGAGACCTGGTTAACATCCAACCACCATATCAATAACCTATACAGAGAGAGACCTGGTTAACATCCAACCACCATATCAATAACCTATACAGAGAGAGACCTGGTTAACATCCAACCACCATATCAATAACCTATACAGAGAGAGACCTGGTTAACATCCAACCACCATATCAATAACCTATACAGAGAGAGAGCTGGTTAACATCCAACCACCATATCAATAACCTATACAGAGAGAGACCTGGTTAACATCCAACCACCATATCAATAACCTATACAGAGAGAGACCTGGTTAACATCCAACCACCATATCAATAACCTATACAGAGAGAGACCTGGTTAACATCCAACCACCATATCAATAACCTATACAGAGAGAGACCTGGTTAACATCCAACCACCATATCAATAACCTATACAGAGAGAGACCTGGTTAACATCCAACCACCATATCAATAACCTATACAGAGAGAGACCTGGTTAACATCCAACCACCATATCAATAACCTATACAGAGAGAGACCTGGTTAACATCCAACCACCATAACCTATACAGAGAGAGACCTGGTTAACATCCAACCACCATATCAATAACCTATACAGAGAGAGACCTGGTTAACATCCAACCACCATATCAATAACCTATACAGAGAGAGACCTGGTTAACATCCAACCACCATATCAATAACCTATACAGAGAGAGACCTGGTTAACGTCCAACCACCATATCATTAACCTATACAGAGAGAGACCTGGTTAACATCCAACCACCAAATCATTAACCTATACAGAGAGAGACCTGGTTAACATCCAACCACCATATGAATAACCTATACAGAGAGAGACCTGGTTAACCTATACAGAGAGAGACCTGGTTAACATCCAACCATCATATTTTACATTTGAGTCATTTAGCAGACATTATTTTTAAATTTTTAATACTGGCCCCCCGTGGGAATCGAACCCACAACCCTGGCGTTGCAAACGCCATGCTCTACCAACTGAGCTACATCCCTCCCGGTCATTCCCTCCCCTACCCTGGACGACGCTGGCCCATGGGGTCTCCCGGTCGCGGCCCGGCTACGACAGAGTCTGGATTCGAACCAGGATCTCTAGCGGCACGGCGAGCAGTGCGATGCAGCGCCTTAGACCACTGCGCCACTCGGGATAATAACCCATGGTGCTTTGCACAGACAGACCCCTGTTTATTCATGTCCTGAGTCAAGCTCAGTAGCCCACAGCACAGCATCAACCCAAAACAGAAGCATGTCCTCCACTTGATCCTCTGTTGTTGTTTTCCCTGTAAGTATGTAGCCATGTAGGAGACGCTGATCTTTCAGGGCGGTTTCCCGGACACCAGATTAAGTCTAAAAAGGTGTTGGTGGTCCAGGACTAGGCTTAATCTGTGTCCGGGAAACCGGCCCTCGTTGTACAGTCAATATAACTCCAGTAGAGGCCTATGAGCTGAAGATGTAGTGTACCTTGGGAGAAGAAATAGAACTCAGGTAAAGGCCTAGAAGTTGAAGCTACATCTAGAAGTTGAAGCTACAGCTAGAAGTTGAAGCTACATCTAGAAGTTGAAGCTACAGCTAGAAGTTGAATCTAGAAGTTGAAGCTACATCTAGAAGTTGAAGCTACAACTAGAAATTGAAGCTACATCTAGAAGTTGAAGCTAAATCTAGAAGTTGAAGCTACATCTAGAAGTTGAGGCTACATCTAGAAGTTGAAGCTACAGCTAGAAGTTGAAGCTACATCTAGAAGATGAATCTAGAAGTTGAAGCTACAGCTAGAAGTTGAGGCTACAGCTAGAAGTTGAAGATACATCTAGAAGTTGAATCTAGAAGTTGAAGCTACATCTAGTAGTAGAATCTAGAAGTTGAAGCTACATCTAGAAGTTGAAGCTACATCTAGAAGTTGAAGTCACATCTAGAAGTTGAAGTCACATCTAGAAGTTGAAGCTACATCTAGAAGTTGAAGCTACATCTAGAAGTTGAGGCTACAGCTAGAAGTTGAAGCTACATCTAGAAGTTGAAGCTACATCTAGAAGTTGAAGCTACATCTAGAAGTTGAAGCTACATCTAGTAGTAGAATCTAGAAGTTGAAGCTAAATCTAGAAGTTGAAGCTAAATCTAGAAGTTGAAGCTACATCTAGAAGTTGAAGCTACATCTAGAAGTTGAAGCTACAGCTAGAAGTTGAAGCTACATCTAGAAGTTGAAGCTACATCTAGAAGTTGAAGCTACAGCTAGAAGTTGAAGCTACATCTAGAAGTTGAAGTCACAGCTAGAAGTTGAAGCTACATCTAGAAGTTGAAGTCACAGCTAGAAGTTGAAGCTACATCTAGAAGTTGAAGCTACATCTAGAAGTTGAAGGTACATCTAGAAGTTGAAGCTACATCTAGAAGTTGAAGCTACATCTAGAAGTTGAAGCTACATCTAGAAGCTGCAGTATACCTTGGGAGGGACTTTCTTCATGTAGTTCCAGCTGTGTTGCTGTGGGCCATTGTTCCTGTTGTCCTGACCGTGGCCGTCTCTGTGACCGTCTCTCTCCCTGTCTCTGTGACTAGGGGTGTTGCTCCACATCCCAATCTCCACCTCCTCCTCTGGCTCCCAGCTGGACTGGCACGACACCTCCTCCCCACACCAGCTACTACTCTCCTGCTGCTGCATGGGCTTGGGACCTGGAGAGAGACGGGGGGAGAGAACAGGGGATGAGACCTGGAGAGACGGGGGAGAGAACAGGGGATGAGACCTGGAGAGACGGGGGAGAGAACAGGGGATGAGACCCGGAGAGAGCAGGGGGAGAGAACAGGGGGATGAGACCCGGAGAGAGACGGGGGAGAAGCGGAACAGGGGGATGAGACCTGGGGAGAGAAGAGGGAGAGAAGAGGGAGAGAACAGGGTGATGAGACCTGGAGAGAGACGGGGGAGAGAACAGGGGATGAGACCTGGAGAGAGAACAGGGGGATGAGACCTGGAGAGAGACGGGGAGAGAACAGGGGGATGAGACCTGGAGAGAGAACAGGGATGAGACCTGGAGAGAGACGGGGAGAGAACAGGGGATGAGACCTGGAGAGAGACGGGGGAGGAAAACAAGGGGGATGAGACCTGGAGAGAGACGGGGAGAGAACAGGGATGAGACCTGGAGAGAGCAGGGGGGAGAGAACAGGGGATGAGACCTGGAGAGAGACGGGGAGAGAACAGGGGGTGAGACCTGGGAGAGACGGGGGGAGAGAACAGGGGATGAGACCTGGAGAGAGACGGGGGAGAGAACAGGGGGATGAGACCTGGGGGGAGAGAACAGGGGGATGAGACCTGGAGAGAGACGGGGAGAGAACAGGGGATGAGACCTGAGAGAGACGGGGGGAGAGAACAGGGATGAGACCTGGAGAGAGAACAGGGGGATGAGACCTGGAGAGAGACGGGGAGAGAGAACAGGGGATGAGACCTGGGAGAGAACAGGGGGATGAGACCTGGAGAGACGGGGGAGAGAACAGGGGATGAGACCTGGAGAGAGAACAGGGGATGAGACCTGGAGAGAGACGGGGGAGAGAACAGGGGATGAGACCTGGAGAGAGAACAGGGGATGAGACCTGGAGAGAGACGGGGAGAGAACAGGGGGATGAGACCTGGAGAGAGACGGGGGGAGAGAACAGGGGGATGAGACCTGGAGAGAGACGGGGGGAGAGAACAGGGGGATGAGACCTGGAGAAGACGGGGGAGAGAACAGGGGATGAGACCTGGAGAGAGACGGGGATAGGACCTGGAGAGAGAAGGAGGGGATAGGACCTGGAGAGAGAAGAGGGATAGGACCTGGAGAGAGAGGGGATAGGACCTGGAGAGAGAAGAGGGGATAGGACCTGGAGAGAGAAGAGGGGATAGGACCTGGAGAGAGAAGGAGGGGATAGGACCTGGAGAGAGGAGGGGATAGGACCCGGAGAGAGAAGAGGGGATAGGACCTGGAGAGAGAAGAGGGGATAGGACCTGGAGAGAGAAGAGGGGATAGGACCCGGAGAGAGAAGAGGGGATAGGACCTGGAGAGAGAAGAGGGGATAGGACCCGGAGAGAGAAGAGGGGATAGGACCTGGAGAGAGAAGAGGGGATAGGACCTGGAGAGAGAAGAGGGATAGGACCTGAGAGAGAAGGGGGATAGGACCTGGAGAGAGAAGAGGGGATAGGACCTGGAGAGAGAAGAGGGGATAGGACCTGGAGAGAGAAGAGGGGATAGGACCTGGAGAGAGAAGAGGGGATAGGACCTGGAGAGAGAAGGGGGGATAGGACCTGGAGAGAGGAGGGGATAGGACCTGGAGACAGAAGAGGGGATAGGACCTGGAGAGAGAGAGGGGATAGGACCCGGAGAGAGAAGAGGGATAGGACCCGGAGAGAGAAGAGGGGATAGGACCTGGAGAGAGAAGAGGGGATAGGACCTGGAGAGAGAAGAGGGGATAGGACCTGGAGAGAGAAGAGGGGATAGGACCTGGAGAGAGAAGAGGGGATAGGACCTGGAGAGAGAAGAGGGGATAGGACCTGGAGAGAGAAGGAGGGGATAGGACCCGGAGAGAGAAGAGGGGATAGGACCTGGAGAGAGAAGAGGGGATAGGACCTGGAGAGAGAAGAGGGGATAGGACCTGGAGAGAAGAGGGGATAGGACCTGGAGAGAGAGAGGGGATAGGACCTGGAGAGAGAAGAGGGGATAGGACCTGGAGAGAGAAGAGGGATAGGACCTGGAGAGAGAAGAGGGGATAGGACCTGGAGAGAGAAGGGGATAGGACCTGGAGAGAGGAGGGGATAGGACCTGGAGACAGAAGAGGGGATAGGACCTGGAGAGAGAAGAGGGATAGGACCTGGAGAGAGAAGAGGGGATAGGACCTGGAGAGAGAGGGGATAGGACCTGGAGAGAGAAGAGGGGATAGGACCCGGAGAGAGAAGAGGGATAGGACCTGGAGAGAGGAGGGGATAGGACCTGGAGAGAGAAGGAGGGGATAGGACCTGGAGAGAGAGAGGGGATAGGACCTGGAGAGAGAAGAGGGGATAGGACTCGGAGAGAGAAGAGGGGATGGACCTGGAGACAGAAGAGGGGGATAGGACCTGGAGAGAGAAGGAGGGATAGGACCTGGAGACAGAAGAGGGGATAGGACCTGGAGAGAGAAGAGGGGATAGGACCTGGAGACAGAAGAGGGGATAGGACCTGGAGAGAGAAGGAGGGATAGGACCCGGAGAGAGAAGAGGGGATAGGACCTGGAGAGAGGAGGGGATAGGACCTGGAGAGAGAAGAGGGGATAGGACCCGAGAGAGAAGAGGGGATAGGACCTGGAGAGAGAAGAGGGGATAGGACCTGGAGAGAGGAGGGGATAGGACCTGGAGAGAGAAGAGGGGATAGGACCTGGAGAGAGAAGAGGGGATAGGACCCGGAGAGAGAAGAGGGGATAGGACCTGGAGAGAGAAGGAGGGGATAGGACCTGGAGAGAGAAGGGGATAGGACCTGGAGAACAGGGGATGAGTGTGTTGGTATTTGGCTCCTGAGTGGCGCAGCGGTCTAAGGCACTGCATCTCAGTGCTTGAGGCGTCACTACAGACCCCCTGGTTCGATTCCAGGCTGTATCACAACCCGGCCGTGATTGGGAGTCCCATAGGCGGCGCACAATTGGCCCAGCGTCGTCCGGGTTTGGCGGTGTAGGCCGTCATTGCAAATAAGAATTTGTTCTTAACTGACTTGCCTAGTTAAATAAAGGTTAATTAAAAAATATAAATAAATACAAAATAGGTCCAGTGTAATGTGTTGTTTTACAGGGTCAGCCATAGTAGTATGATAGGTCCAGTGTAATGTGTTGTTTTACAGGGTCAGCCATAGTAGTATGATAGGTCCAGTGTAATGTGGTTGTAAAAGGAGAGAGGGGACTGTCTCACCAGGTTGGTGTGTCTCTCTCTCTCTGTCCTGGTAGTAAAAGGAGAGAGGGGACTGTCTCACCAGGTTGGTGTGTCTCTCTCTCTCTGTCCTGGTAGTAAAAGGAGAGAGGGGACTGTCTCACCAGGTTGGTGTGTTCTCTCTCTCTGTCCTGGTTGTAAAAGGAGAGAGGGGACTGTCTCACCAGGTTGGTGTCTCTGTCTCTCTCTCTCTGTCCTGGTTGTAAAAGGAGAGGGGACTGTCTCACCAGGTTGGTGTCTCTCTCTCTCTCTGTCCTGGTAGTAAAAGGAGAGAGGGGACTGTCTCACCAGGTTGGTGTGTCTCTCTCTCTCTGTCCTGGTTGTAAAAGGAGAGAGGGGACTGTCTCACCAGGTTGATGTGTGCGTGTCTCACCAGGTTTGTGGTGGTTCTGTGGTCCAGGTCCTCCCCAGCCTCCTGTCCCAGAGTTATCCCCCCTGTCTCTGTCCCCTCTGTGTCCCAGCTCCTCCCAGGTGGAGCTGGTGTCCATGGGTTTCCCCCAGGCCGATGTCCCGTTGTCCACAGAGACAGGGGGCCTGACGGCTCGCGCCACGTTCCTGACTCCATTTTCTGGGGACCCCCGAACTGATCACCCCAACCTGGAGGAGGAGAGAGAGAGAGAGAGGGAGGAGGGAGGAGGTACGTAAGATGGAGATTCCTAAATGACAGGTAACCAAGTCCCTTCTGGACTCTGCTGTTGTACTGACTCCAATAGATCAATAGAAGACTAATGTTGTACTGACTCCAATAGATCAATAGAAGACTAACTGGGTTTCTAGCCTCGTCACAGATCTGTAGCGCTAGAAAAACGCTGATTTGATTTCTTTGCCCGATTCAGTTTTCACCATTTTTTTTTTTTTTTCAGGTTTCCGTTTCCCCTTTAATTCAAGTGTGCGCCTAGCAAGAGGCTGTTGTTTAGCTGTGTTTATGTAGCGCCTAGCAAGAGGCTGTTGGTTAGCTGTGTTTATGTAGCGCCTAGCAAGAGGCTGTTGTTTAGCTGTGGTTATGTAGCGCCTAGCAAGAGGCTGTTGGTTAGCTGTGTTTATGTAGCGCCTAGCAAGAGGCTGTTGTTTAGCTGTGTGTTTATGTAGCGCCTAGCAAGAGGCTGTTGTTTAGCTGTGTGTTTATGTAGCGCCTAGCAAGAGGCTGTTGTTTAGCTGTGTTTATGTAGCGCCCTAGCAAGAGGCTGTTGTTTAGCTGTGTTTATGTAGCGCCTAGCAAGAGGCTGTTGTTTAGCTGTGTGTTTATGTAGCGCCTAGCAAGAGGCTGTTGTTTAGCTGTGTTTATGTAGCGCCTAGCAAGAGGCTGTTGTTTAGCTGTGTGTTTATGTAGCGCCTAGCAAGAGGCTGTTGTTTAGCTGTGTTTATGTAGCGCCTAGCAAGAGGCTGTTGTTTAGCTGTGTGTTTATGTAGCGCCTAGCAAGAGGCTGTTGTTTAGCTGTGTTTATGTAGCGCCTAGCAAGAGGCTGTTGTTTAGCTGTGTTTATGTAGCGCCTAGCAAGAGGCTGTTGGTTAGCTGTGTTTATGTAGCGCCTAGCAAGAGGCTGTTGGTGCTGTGTTTATGTAGCGCCTAGCAAGAGGCTGTTGTTTAGCTGTGTTTATGTAGCGCCTAGCAAGAGGCTGTTGTTTAGCTGTGTGTTTATGTAGCGCCTAGCAAGAGGCTGTTGTTTAGCTGTGTTTATGTGCGCCTAGCAAGAGGCTGTTGTTTAGCTGTGTTTATGTAGCGCCTAGCAAGAGGCTGTTGGTTAGCTGTGTTTATGTAGCGCCTAGCAAGAGGCTGTTGGTTAGCTGTGTTTATGTAGCACCTAGCAAGAGGCTGTTGTTTAGCTGTGTTTATGTAGCGCCTAGCAAGAGGCTGTTGGTTAGCTGTGTTTATGTAGCGCCTAGCAAGAGGCTGTTGTTTAGCTGTGTTTATGTAGCGCCTAGCAAGAGGCTGTTGTTTAGCTGTGTTTATGTAGCGCCTAGCAAGAGGCTGTTGTTTAGCTGTGTTTATGTAGCGCCTAGCAAGAGGCTGTTGTTTAGCTGTGTGTTTATGTAGCGCCTAGCAAGAGGCTGTTGTTTAGCTGTGTTTATGTAGCGCCTAGCAAGAGGCTGTTGTTTAGCTGTGTTTATGTAGCGCCTAGCAAGAGGCTGTTGTTTAGCTGTGTTTATGTAGCACCTAGCAAGAGGCTGTTGTTTAGCTGTGTTTATGTAGCGCCTAGCAAGAGGCTGTTGTTTAGCTGTGTTTATGTAGCACCTAGCAAGAGGCTGTTGTTTAGCTGTGTGTTTATGTAGCGCCTAGCAAGAGGCTGTTGTTTAGCTGTGTTTATGTAGCACCTAGCAAGAGGCTGTTGTTTAGCTGTGTTTATGTAGCGCCTAAGCAAGAGGCTGTTGGTTAGCTGTGTTTATGTAGCGCCCTAGCAAGAGGCTGTTGGTTAGCTGTGTTTATGTAGCACCTAGCAAGAGGCTGTTGGTTGCTGTGTTTATGTAGCGCCTAAGCAAGAGGCTGTTGGTTAGCTGTGTTTATGTGGAGCGCCTAGCAAGAGGCTGTTGTTTAGCTGTGTTTATGTAGCGCCTAGCAAGAGGCTGTTGTTTAGCTGTGTTTATGTAGTGGGACGGTTGAGTATATACCCAGTGGATTGATGAAAAATAATCAGGATATCGTTCTGCCAGGTAAACATGGGCCTACTTTGTAGTTAACATTTTAATTGAGAGTTTTTTGGGCTAAACCTTTCCATCTCTACCAGAAGACTGTCTTCATCAGCGTCGTCGCTAACGGTTACACAGAGTGCTAGATGCACGCGCCGACAGAAAGACGGGGAATTCTCGTTGCCTCTTCGGAAAGTTGCAGAAAATACTAAATCGCTGATGCATTCTGTTCATGTCTTACAATAACCGTAGGAAAATTCACTAATTTTCAATACATTTAGTTGATTCCTACTAAGTTCAATACATTTAGTTGATTCCTACTAAGTTCAATACATTTAGTTGATTCCCTACTAAGTTCAATACATTTAAGTTGATTCCTACTAAGTTCAATACATTTAAGTTGATTCCCTACTAAGTTCAATACATTTAGTTGATTCCCTACTAAGTTCAATACATTTAGTTGATTCCCTACTAAGTTCAATACATTTAGTTGATTCCCTACTAAGTTCAATACATTTAGTTGATTCCCTACTAAGTTCAATACGTTTGAATATTGTTGAATTCAGTTTTAATGTCTGGATTCCATGATTCTGTCTGCGTTCTCTACGATGCAGATTTTATAGAGGCCTGTATCTGTGCGATGTTATAGAGGCCTGTATCTGTGTGATGTTATAGAGGCCTGTATCTGTGTGATTTTAGAGGCCTGTATCTGTGTGATGTTATAGAGGCCTGTATCTGTGTGATTTTATAGAGGCCTGTATCTGTGTGATTTTATAGAGGCCTGTATCTGTGTGATTTTATAGAGGCCTGTATCTGTGTGATGTTATAGAGGCCTGTATCTGTGTGATGTTACAGAGGCCTGTATCTGTGTGATTTTAAAGAGGCCTGTATCTGTGTGATTTTATAGAGGCCTGTATCTGTGTGATTTTATAGAGGCCTGTATCTGTGTGATTTTATAGAGGCCTGTGTCTGTGTGATTTTATAGAGGCCTGTATCTGTGTGTGATTTTACAGAGGCCTGTATCTGTGTGCTTTTATAGAGGCCTATATCTGTGTGATGTTATAGAGGCCTGTATCTGTGTGATATCATAGGGGCCTGTATCTGTGTGATGTCATAGAGCCCTGTATCTGTGTGATTTTATAGAGGCCTGTATCTGTGTGATGTTATAGAGGCCTGTATCTGTGTGATGTTATAGAGGCCTGTATCTGTGTGTGATTTTATAGACGCCTGTATCTGTGTGTGATTTTATAGAGGCCTGTATATATGTGTGATTTTATAAAGGCCTGTATCTGTGTGATTTTATAGAGGCCTGTGTCTGTGTGATTTTATAGAGGCCTGTATCTGTGTGTGATTTTATAGAGGCCTGTATCTGTGTGCTTTTATAGAGGCCTATATCTGTGTGATGTTATAGAGGCCTGTATCTGTGTGATGTCATAGGGGCCTGTATCTGTGTGATGTCATAGAGCCCTGTATCTGTGTGATTTTATAGAGGCCTGTATCTGTGTGTGATTTTTAGACGCCTGTATCTGTGTGTGATTTTATAGAGGCCTGTTATATGTGTGATTTTATAAAGGCCTGTATCTGTG
Organism: Coregonus clupeaformis; assembly: GCF_020615455.1. Taxonomy (NCBI): domain Eukaryota; kingdom Metazoa; phylum Chordata; class Actinopteri; order Salmoniformes; family Salmonidae; genus Coregonus; species Coregonus clupeaformis. The sequence continues at coordinate 80,463 of NW_025535554.1, forward strand.
TGATTTTATAGAGGCCTGTGTCTGTGTGATTTTATAGAGGCCTGTATCTGTGTGTGCTGTCTTGCCAACGCTGAAAATGAATGAATGAACAAATGGACGAGGTGCGCCTCTGGTCCTGGTCAAAAGTAGTGCACTATGTAGGGAATAGGGTTCCATAGAGCTCTGGTCAAAAGTAGTCACTATATAGGGGAATAGGGTGTCATAGAGCTCTGGTCTAAAGTAGTGCACTATATAGGGAATAGGGTGTCATAGAGCTCTGGTCTAAAGTAGTGCACTATATAGAGAATAGGGTGTCCAGAGCTCTGGTCAAAAGTAGTGCACTATATAGGGAATAGGGTGTCAGAGCTCTGGTCTAAAGTAGTGCACTATATAGAGAATAGGGTGTCACAGAGCTCTGGTCAAAAGTAGTGCACTATATAGGGAATAGGGTGTCATGAGCTCTGGTCTAAAGTAGTGTACTATGGGAATAGGGTGTCATAGAGCTCTGGTCTAAAGTAGTGCACTATATAGAGAATAGGGTGTCACAGAGCTCTGATCTAAAGTAGTACACTATAGAGTAGGGAATAGGGTGTCATAAAGCTCTGGTCTAAAGTGAGTACACTATATAGGGAATAGGGTGGCATTTTTGTTCAGCAGTTCTGTGTCTGGTAGTAGAGAACAGCCCTGTTCAGAGACCCCTGCTCTGGTCACCAGGGGACCCCGTAGCAACAGGCTTATGTAAGCTTTGTTTACTTACACTGACTGACTGTCTCTGTGTGTGAGTGTCTGTGTGTCTGTGTGTGGTTGAGTGTCGTGTGTGTGTGTGTGTGTGTGTGTGTGTCTGTGTGTGACTCCAGGTCTCTGCCCCCCACCCCCCTCTCAGTAAAAATAGAGCTGATCGCTGCTCCAATGTCCCATGTGACTGACCTATCACACACACACTAACGCTGTCCGTGGAGGGCTTCTGTTATCAGTAGCTGACTGGTTAAACGCTGTCCGCGGAGGGCTTCTGTTATCGGTAGCTGACTGGTTAAACGCTGTCGAGAGGGCTTCTGTTATCAGTAGCTGACTGGTTAAACGCTGTCCCGCGGAGGGCTTCTGTTATCAGTAGCTGACTGGTTAAACGCTGTCCGAGGAGGGCTTCTGTTATCAGTAGCTGACTGGTTAAACGCTGTCCGCGGAGGGCTTCTGTTATCAGTAGCTGACTGGTTAAACGCTGTCCGCGGAGGGCTTCTGTTATCGAGTAGCTGACTGGTTAAACGCTGTCCGTGGAGGGCTTCTGTTATCAGTAGCTGACTGGTTAACGCGCTGTCGCGGAGGGCTTCTGTTATCAGTAGCTGACTGGTTAAACGCTGTCCGAGGAGGGCTTCTGTTATCAGTAGCGACTGGAAACGCTGTCCGGAGGGCTTCTATTATCAGTAGCTGACTGGTTAAACGCTGTCCGAGGAGGGCTTCTGTTATCAGTAGCTGACTGGTTAAACGCTATCCGCGGAGGGCTTCTGTTATCAGTAGCGACTGGTTAAACGCTGTCGCGGAGGGCTTCTGTTATCAGTAGCTGACGATTAGCGCTGTCGCGGGAGGGCTTCTGTTATCAGTAGCTGACTGGTTAACGCTGTCGCGGAGGGCTTCTGTTATCAGTAGCTGACTGGTTAAACGCTGTCCGTGGAGGGCTTCTGTTATCAGTGCTGACTGGTTAAACGCTGTCCGCGGAGGGCTTCTGTTATCAGTAGCTGACTGATTAAACGCTGTCCGTGGAGGGCTTCTGTTATCAGTAGCTGACTGGATTAAAAACGCTGTCGCGGAGGGCTTCTGTTATCAGTAGCTGACTGGTTAAACGCTGTCGCGGAGGGCTTCTGTTATCAGTAGCGACTGGTTAACGCTGTCCACGGAGGGCTTCTGTTATCAGTAGCTGACTGGTTAAACGCTGTCCGTGGAGGGCTTCTGTTATCAGTAGCTGACTGTTAAACGCTGTCCGTGGAGGGCTTCTGTATCAGTAGCTGACTGGTTAAACGCTGTCGCCGGAGGGCTTCTGTTATCAGTAGCTGACTGGTTAAACGCTGTCGCGGAGGGCTTCTGTTATCAGTAGCTGACTGGTTAACGCTGTCCGCGGAGGGCTTCTGTTATCAGTAGCTGACAGGTTAAAGCGCTGTCGCAGAGGGCTTCTGTTATCAGTAGCTGACGATTACAACGCTGTCGCGGAGGGCTTCTGTTATCAGTAGCTGACTGGTTACAACGCTGTCGCGGAGGGCTTCTGTTCTCAGTAGCTGACTGGTTAACGCTGTCGAGGAGGGCTTCTGTTTCTAGCTGACTGGTAACGCTGTCGTGGAGGGCTTCTCTCACCCCTTTCTCTCAGTCTCTCCCCCTCTTTCTCTCTGTCTCTCCCCACTTTCTCTGTCTCCCCCCTTTCTCTCAGTCTCCCCCCCCCCTTTCTCTGTCTCTCCCCCTTTCTCAGCCCCCCTTCCTCTGTCTCCCCTTCCTCCCAGTCTCCCCCTCCTTTCCTCTCAGTCTCTCCCCCTTTCCTCTCAGTCTCTCCCCCTTTCCCTCAGTCTCTCCCCCTTTCCTCTCAGTCTCCCCCCTTTCCCTCAGTCTCCCCTCCTTTCCTCTCAGTCTCTCCCCCTTTCCTCTCAGTCTCTCCCCCTTTCTCAGCCCCGCCCTCTCAGTCTCCCCCCTTTCCTCCCAGTCTCCCCCCCTTTCCCTCAGTCTCCCCTCCTTTCCTCTCAGTCTCCCCCTTCCTCTCAGTCTCCCCCTTTCCTTCAGTCCCCCCCCCTTTCCTCTCAGTCTCCCCCCTTTCCTCTCGGGTCTCCCCCCCTTTCTCTCAGTCTCCCCCCTTCCTCTCAGTCTCCCCCCCTTTCCTCTCAGTCTCTCCTCCTTTCCTCTCAGTCTCCCCCTTTCCCTCAGTCTCTCCCCCTTTCCTCTCAGTCTCTCCCCCTTTCCCTCAGTCTCCCCCCTTTCCTCTCAGTCTCCCCCCTTTCCTCTCAGTCTCTCCCCCTTTCCTCTCAGTCTCCCCCTTTCCCTCAGTCTCTCCCCCTTTCCTCTCAGTCTCTCCCCCTTTCCCTCAGTCTCTCCCCCTTTCCCTCAGTCTCTCCCCCTTTCCTCTCAGTCTCCCCCCTTCTCTCAGTCTCTCCCCCTTTCCTCTCAGTCTCTCCCCCTTTCCTCTCAGTCTCCCCCCTTTCCCTCAGTCTCTCCCCCTTTCCTCTCAGTCTCCCCCTTTCCCTCAGTCTCTCCCCCTTTCCTCTCAGTCTCCCCCCTTTCCTCAGTCTCTCCCCCTTTCCCTCAGTCTCTCCCCTTTCCTCTCAGTCTCCCCCCTTTCCCTCAGTCTCTCCCCCTTTTCCTCAGTCTCTCCCCCTTTCCTCTCAGTCTTCCCCCCTTTCCCTCAGTCTCTCCCCCTTTCCCTCAGTCTCTCCCCCTTTCCTCTCAGTCTCTCCCCCTTTCCTCTCAGTCTCCCCCATTTCCTCTCAGTCTCTCCCCCTTTCCTCTCAGTCTCCCCCCTTTCCCTCAGTCTCTCCCCCTTTCCTCTCAGTCTCTCCCTTTCCCTCAGTCTCTCCCCCTTTCCTCTCAGTCTCTCCCCCTTTCCTCTCAGTCTCTCCCCCCTTTCCTCTCAGTCTCTCCCCCTTTCCTCTCAGTCTCTCCCCCCCTTTCCTCTCAGTCTCTCCCCTTTCCCCTCAGTCTCTCCCCCTTTCCCTCAGTCTCTCCCCCCTTTCCTCTCAGTCTCTCCCCCTTTCCTCTCAGTCTCTCCCCCTTTCCCTCAGTCTCTCCCCCTTTCCTCTCAGTCTCTCCCCCTTCCTCTCAGTCTCTCCCCCTTTCCTCTCAGTCTCTCCCCCTTTCCTCTCAGTCTCCCCCCTTTCCTCTCAGTCTTCCCCCTTTCCCTCAGTCTCTCCCCCTTTCCCTCAGTCTCTCCCCCCTTTCCTCTCAGTCTCTCCCCTTTCCCTCAGTCTCTCCCCCTTTCCTCTCAGTCTCTCCCCCCTTTCCTCTCAGTCTCTCCCCCTTCCTCTCAGTCTCTCCCCCTTTCCCTCAGTCTCCCCTCCTTTCCTCTAGTCTCTCCCCCCTTTCCTCTCAGTCTCTCCCCCTTTCTCAGCCCCGCCCTCTCAGTCTCCCCCCTTTCCTCCCAGTATCCCCCCCCTTTCCCTCAGTCTCCTCCTTTCCTCTCAGTCTCCCCTTCCTTCAGTCTCCCCCCTTTCCTCTCAGTCTCTCCCCCCTTTCCTCTCAGTCTCCCTCCTTTCCTCTCAGTCTCTCCCCCTTTCCCTCAGTTCTCCCCCTTTCCTCTCAGTCTCTCCCCCCTTTCCTCTCAGTCTCCCCTCCTCAGTCTCTCCCCTTTCCTCTCAGTCTCTCCCCCCTTCCTCTCAGTCTCCCCTGCCCCTTTCCTCTCAGTCTCTCCCCCTTCCTCTCAGTCTCCCCCCTTTCCTCTGTCTCTCCCCCTTTCCTCTCAGTCTCTCCCCCTTTCCTCTCAGTCTCTCCCCCTTTCCTCTCAGTCTCTCCCCCTTTCCCTCAGTCTCTCCCCCTTTCCTCTCAGTCTCTCCCCCCTTCCTCTCAGTCTCTCCCCCTTTCCCTCAGTCTCTCCCCCTTTCCTCTCAGTCTCCCCTCCTTCCTCTCAGTCTCCCCCCTTTCCCTCAGTCTCTCCTCCTTTCCTCTCAGTCTCCCCCCTTTCCTCTCAGTCTCTCCCCTTTCCTCTCAGTCTCTCCCCCCTTTCCCTCAGTCTCTCCCCTTTCCTCAGTCTCTCCCCCTTTCCTCTGTCTCTCCCCCTTTCCCTCAGTCTCTCCCCCTTTCCCTCAGTCTCTCCCCCTTTCCTCTCAGTCTCCCCCCCTTCTCTCAGTCTCTCCCCTTTCCTCTCAGTCTCCCCCCTCTCCCTCAGTCTCCCCCTTTCCTCAGTCTCCCCCTCCTTCCTCTGTCTCCCCCCTTTCCTCAGTCTCTCCTCCTTTCCTCTCAGTCTCCCCCCCTTTCCTCTCAGTCTCTCCCCCCTTTCTCAGTCTCCCCCTTTCCTCTCAGTCTCCCCCTTTCTCTCAGTCTCCCCCCTTTCTCTCAGTCTCCCCCTTCTCTCAGTCTCCCCCTCCTCTGGAACTCTGTATTTCAGGCCAAACAAAGGTCTGTGTTTCTGTCTGCGTCTCAGCTCAGAGGAGAAAACCAATGCTTAGAACATTCCAGAAGGATGACGTAACCATAAAAGCCCTGAACACACACTAAGGGGAGGTGTAGGACACAATGTGGGTGTGTGTGTGTGTGTGTGGTGTGTGTGTGTGTGTGTGTGTGTGTGTGTGGTGTGGGCGTGTGTGTGGTGTGTGCGTGTGTGGTGTGTGTGTGTGTGTGGTGTGCGCGTGTGTGTGTACGTGTGTGTGTGTGTGTGTGTGTGTGTGTGTGTGTGTGTGTGGTGTGCGCGTGTGTGTGTGGTGTTCGTGTGGTGTGTGTGTGTGTGGTGTGTGCGTGTGGTGTGCGTGTGGTGTGTGGTGTGTGTGTGTGTGTGTGTGTGTGTGTGTGGGTGTGTGTGTGTGTGTGTGTGGGCGTGGGTGTGTGTGTGTGTGTGGTGTGTGTGTGTGTGTGTGTGTGTGTGGTGTCCCTACAGTGTGAGTGTACAGCCCCTCCACTCCCAGGGCTGCAGGTCTTGTCCTTGTTGGCCACGCTGTTCTGAGGTGGCTGCTGCTGGGGGCTGGGGGGTGTGGTATGGCCATGGCGTCCTGCTCTGATGTTTGTTCCATATTAACCCGCTGCAGTTGTATTTGCTGGGGTCTCCCCCAGCGGCGGTCCGTCATCGATCTCATCTCCTCCTCACGACTCCGGACTGGGCTCCTCCCATCCCGAGACTCTTCCTCCTTATGGGACGGTCCAGCGGGGACCGCCCCCCATCCAGCCGCTGGGTTTGGAACCCCCCGGGGCCCGGGGAGGTCCTCTAGGGTCCGGGCGGGGTTGGGGTTAGAGTCTGGGCCTTTACTCGGAGGGGCAGGGTTTAGGCGCCAGGTCTCCCCAGCTCTGAGATGGGTGGCTGGGCTTCATGGCTGGCTCTCCCCAGACCCCCTGGGTCGGGTGGTTCTGAGGCTGGGGCTTGGGGGGCTCTCCCCAGCCTGAGTGAGGGTTGTTGGGGTTGTTGCCGTGGGTCTGATCGGGCGTGCTGGACCCTCCGCTGCCGCCCCAGGTGCTGCTGCTGGGGTGTGTGTTGGTGTTGGCCGGGCGGCCGGGCTCGCCCCATCCCCCAGACCCGCTAGTCTTCTGGGGCTGGCCCCAGTAGCTGCCCCCTCCTCCTCTGGAGCGGTCTCCCCCACCACCACCACTAGGGGCGCCCCAGCCCTGCTTTTGGGGTTTAGGAGCGTTGGTCCAGGTGTTGGAGCGGTCCTCCTTCTGGCTGTCCCCCCAGGTAGAGGAGGAGTTGCTGTTGTTCTTAAAGGAGCTTCCATCCTCCCATCTCCCCTCTCCTCCAGTGGTGTCTCTGTCTCCACACCCAGACAAGGCCTTCCGCTCCGCCCAGCCAGACCCTCCTGACTCTGGGCCTGCGTTGTTGCCCGGCCCGTCCCCCCATCCTCCAGAGCTGGAGGTCTGAGAGGGTGCTTTGTGGCCTGCCGAGCCCCAGCCGGGGCCTCCGTTACTGGGCTTCCTGTCGTCAGGTCTGAGGCGGGAGGTGACGTCCCAGGCGGTGTTCTGGCGTATGGTCTAGCCCCAGCCGGTGTTGCAGAGGACCGCGAGGTCACGTCTGACTGGAGAGGACTGGCTGAGTTGACCCAGGAGGGGCCTCTTCGACGGGACGTTCCTGTCCCCGTCGGAGTTAGGACCTCCAGAGCTCTCCCCACTCCCCTCGCTGCCTCCAGACCTCCCCCAGCACCCTCTCGAGGTCCCTGCCTCCTCCTCTCGCTCCTCCTCCCATCCCGAGGCGTCATCTTCGAGGCTCTTCCAGCCGTTGGCTCCTCCCCCTGGCTTCCGGCCGTCGGGAATGCAGGAGTTGTTGCCGCACGAGCTCCACTCCCATTGGAAGGCTGCCTGTTGGAGGAGGAGCCGGACGGGGGGAGGAGGAGGAGGAAGAGAAGGCGGGCGCCCGCCCCGGGTCGAGGATCCGTCGGACCCACTCCGTTCCCATTGCTCCCCACTCCGGCCCCCAGGACAGGTTGTGAGGGGGGGATGCAGCTGGAGTCCCACCTCCCTCAGGGGCCTTGCTGATATTTCGGTTGTAAGCAGCAGCAGCAGGAGGACTGGCCCCGTCCTGGCCGTTCACAGTGTCTCCAGGGCCCGAGGCCCCCCAGGGCATGGAAGGCCCCTGCCAGGCCCTCGCTGTCTGGGGTTGCGGGTGCCAGACAGGGCCGTTGGAGAGCTGATCTCCAGGGCTGACCCCACTCCTCCACCGGCTCCCAGGAACGCAGCCCAGAGCGGGCTCGCTCATCTGCACGGAGCCGCCTGTAGAGTTTGGTAAACTAGAGGTGTCGCCAGCGTTAGTAGTGTTATTTGGTCCGTTGGTTGCGTCGGTGTTAGGTGGGAGCGCTTGACAGTAGTACCGTTCAGGAGGTCGTGTCGCTGTTCAGCCAGAGACGGAGAGAGCTGCCCGTTGCTGCATCCCTCCCCAGCCCAGGGAACCTCCCTGCAGGCCAATCTTACAGGCAGGGGTCCCTGGGGGTCGGGCCAGGCACTGCGGTTAGCCTTTGGGTTCAAAGTGCTGGGGGTCACCTCCATTCCATTGGCCGACCTTAGGGGGCTCAGCTTGTTAGGCGTGGCTACGTCGCAGCAGCGGCAGTGTGTCAGTCGTTGGGGCTGATGTTCATCGTGGAGCGTTACCCACCACGGGCCCTCACCGCCCGTTACACGTTATTACGTCGCCATCGCCGCCCCGGGAGGAGCGCTGCCGTTAACCACCGTTAGCGGGAAGCGGTTCCCCCCCTGCTGCGGTTCCTGTTACCGTCTCGTTTCCGTTAGCGCTGGGCGATGACACGGGCGATGTCGCGGTGGCGGCCACCATCATCGTGGCGGCCAAGTTCTTCTCGACCCGAGTGAGGCGGAGTCTCGTCCATGCATTCTGGGTGAGCTTCGGGAGTCGCTGCCGAGGCGGAGCTGCTGCCGGCTGCAGAGTTCGAGCCTGAGGAGGTGCGAGGAGGAGGGCCAGGCGCTAGCGGGAGGGAGTGTCACTGCAGACCGAGTCTCAGCACCTTGAAAATTAAATAAAAAAGTTAAACGTTTTAATAATAAAACAGTATTTATATCGCACTTTTTTAAAAAAAGGACCCAAATTACGCTTTACAATTGTATAATATCCACATGGCAGTAAGTAGACACTGAAATACATGGATATTGCATTGATATTACATCTGAAAACTTCAAAACTTCGGATCTTTTTAAAATCCTGAGATATCTTTATCAGAACTTGAGTTTGGGCTTTTAAAGTTGACTTCAGCCCAAAAAAGTATAAAGTGAGAAAACAGCATTCAAAGATTCCATTAAGTTTTTTCTAATTCCACTGAGAGAAAAACACCAATCATCACTTTACACTACTTACTACATTACTAACTAGCTAGTTCACTATTCAGTCTAAACCAGTCTGATCGAGTCAGGGAAGTTTGAGCTAGCGTTTTCCATTGCGCGCTAGCTAACCTTGGAAAATGTTTCCTTAAAGTAAATCATACTATTTGTTTTATGTATTCAAAAACAACCAAAATCTAAATTTCCACAAAAAAACTGATTTTTGGCGCTCGACGTCAAACAGGTTTCCCCTGAGGCCACCTCGCATATAAACGTTCAAGTTCAAATACAGAGTAGAAAAAAACATGGCAGAGATTTAATGTACATTTGGAGAAGGTCAGAGAGTACTCACCTCCCCAGTTACTGTTGCTGTCGCAGGAGAACCAGAGCTCCAGGGGGAATTGTCATACTGCGAATCAGGCCAGGGTGGTCCAGACCTGGAGACAGAAAGGGGGGAAGGAGGTCGTTGGTGGAGGTTAGTTAGCTCTACAGACAAACACCTTACACACACCAGGACAAATCTTCTTGCTTTCAACTAATCGTTGATTTTAACGTGTGGATTGGTGGGAAGCTGTGGGATTGAACTTGGTGCCAGAATACACCTGTTACTTAGTGAAAAGAAGGAAAGGTGCATTGTGTGAAGTCTCCAGAGGTTTCTCTGATCTCAGTAACACTATTGCTCTCAACGTGCCACCTAACCTAAAGCCCCAGTGTTGTCTGAGATAACCATGCAGACATTCACAGTGTGTGTCGGTCTAGTCAGCTGCCATCATTTTGTTTCGGCGTGTGTGTGTCGGTCTAGTCAGCTGCCACCATTTTGTTTCAGCAGGTGTGTCAGTCTAGTCAGCTGCCACCATTTTGTTTCAGCAGCATGATGCTTACAGCCTACCACAGGATCAGACAGGTAAGGAGAGGGGGGGACAGTGGAGACGGAGCGGGGAGGAGGGACGGGGGAGGGAGGAGACAGGGAGACGGAGGGGGGAGAGAGCGGGGAGGGAGGAGGGAGGGAGGGAGACTGGGGGAAAGAGGAGGGAGGAGAATGGGGGTAGGGAGGAGGGGAGATGGGGAAGACAGGGGAGGGAGGGAGATGGGGAAGACAGGGGAGGGAGGAGGGAGGAGACAGGGGGGGGGGAGACAGTGGAGACGGAGGAGGGAGGGGGGAGGTGGAGACTGAGGAAGGGAGGAAACAGGAGGGAGGGACGAGGGAGGGGAGACGAGGAGAGGAGCGGGAGGAGGGAGAGGAGGAGGAGGAGACGGGGAAGGGAGAGGGAGACAGTGGAGACGGAGGAGGGAGGAGGGGGGAAGAAAAGGGAGACAGGAGAGAGATGGGGAGAGGGAGGAGACAGGAGACGGAGGAGGGAGACGGGGAAGGGGAGAGAGGGAGAGGGAGACGGGAGAGGGAGGGAGACAGTAGGAGACGGAGGGAGGAGAGAAGGTGGAGACGGAGGAGGGAGGGAGCGGGGAAACGAGGAGGGAGGGAGACGGAGGGAGGGAGACGGGGGAGACAGGGGAGGGAGACGGGGAGAGGGAGGGAGACAGTGGAGACGGAGGGAGAGAGGGAGACGGGTGGAGACGGAGGAGGAGGGAGACGGGGAGGGGGGGGAGACAGTGGAGACGGAGGAGGGAGGGAGACGGGAGGAGGAGGGAGGGAGCGGGGGGAGGGGGAGGAGGAGGAGGAGGAGGCTGGGGAGAGGAGGAGGGAGTGGAGAAGGGGGGAGGGGGGAAGACAGTGGAGACTTAGGAGGGAGGGAGGCGGGGGCGAGGGGATGGAGGGAGGAGACGGGGAGGAGGAGGGAGGGAGACGGGGAAGCAGGAGACGGGAGGAGGGAGGAGATGCGGGAGACGGAGGGAGGAGGGAGACGGGGAGGGGGAGACAGTGGAGACGGGGAGGGAGGAGAGCAGGAGACGGAGGAGGGAGGGAGGGGGAGGGGGGAGACAGGGAGACGGAGGAGGGAGGAGACGGGGGAGGGGGGAGACAGTGAGACGGAGGAGGGGGAGACAGGAGACGAGTGGAGGGAGGGAGAAGGGAGGAGGAGGGAGGAGCGGTGGAGCGGAGGAGGGAGGAGAGGGGAGGGAGACGGAGGAGGGAGGGAGACGGGTGGAGACGGGAGGAGGGAGGGAGGACGGGGGAGGGGGGAGAGCAGTGGGAGAGCAGAGGAGGGAGGGAGACGGGTGAGACGGAGGAGGGAGGGAGACGGGGGAGGGGGGACAGTGGGGAGACGAGAGGGAGGGAGGGAGGAGGGAGACGGGGAGACCAAGAGATGTTTAGAGGCAGGAGGGGACGGGGGGAATTACAGGGAGGGGAAAGGAAGGACATTGAGGGGGCTGTTGGTTCTTCTACTGCTAGCAGCTCTGCCTCAGTACTAAAGGAAGCCTTTCATGTCTCCTATCCCTCCACCCCCTCTATTCTCATTCTCTCATCCGTTCTTCTCGAGAATTAGCCACCCTGGTTTTCCGAAAGCCGCTCTCATTCTCGTCAGTCACACTACACACACACGATGGCTGCCAGTCAGAATGCCTTCCCTCTCCCTCCCTCTCTCCCTCCTCTCTAGCTGTCTGTGCCTTTTGCACCTTGCCCCTACCTTTGTACCCCGTAACCCCTACCTTTGTAGGAGCCATGCCCTTTGACAAAAGTAGTTAAGAGGTGGACAGCAAAGCTAAAGATGAGACTATAAAGGTGGACGCTTGAGCAGGTGAGACCTCATGTAAGTGGACAGCAAGGCAACATCCAAAGGTGGATGGTACAGCAAGGAGATCTCCAAAGGTGGACAGCAGGCAAGGTGAGACTCATCTAAAGGTGGACAGCAGCAAGAGATATCTAAAGGTGGACAGCAGGCAAGGTGAGACTATCTGGTGAGATAGCATGGGCGTGTATGTGGAGAATATCTAAAGGTGGACAGCAGGCAAGGGAGATTATCTGAAGGTGGACAGCAGGCAAGGTGAGACTATCTGGGGGGTATAAACACAAGGTGAGACTATCTGGGTGTGGAAGGCAGCAAGGTGAGACTATCTAAAGGTGGACAGCAGGCAAGGTGAGACTATCTAAATATGGACAGCAGGCAAGGCGGCAGAGACCATCTGAAGGTGAATAGCAGGCAAGATCAGACAAGGACCGGGACACACTGAGTCGAAATATAACAGCAACACGTTAATGTGAGCTCCTGGGGATTAGAATGACTTAGTTGTTGATCAGGGGTAGGAGGGAGAGGTACAGAGGCAGAGACAACAGGAGGCAAGGTCAAAGGTTGGGCACCTGTTTAAGATACAGGAGTGGATGGACTGAGTCCTCAGAATTGAGCCATGCCTGATACAAGACAAAGAGAGGGTAAGAACAGGAGAGGGAGGAGGATATGAGAGAGAGAGACAATGAGAGAGAGAGAATAGAGAGACAGAGAGAACGAATGATAGATAGAGAGAGAGAGAGAACATGAGAGAGAGAATAGAGAGAGAGAGAACATGAGAGAGAGAATAGAGAGAGAGAGAAACAAGGAGAGAGAGAGAGAGGTAATGGAGAGAGAGAGAAATGGAGAGAGAGAGAATAGAGAGAGAGAGAGAAGAGAGAGAGAGAGAGAGAGAGAGAGAGAGAGAGGGGGAGAGAGAGAGAGAGAGAGGAGAGAGAGAGAGAGAGAGAGAGGGGAGAGAGAGAGAATATGAGAGAGAGAGAGAGAGATGAGAGAGAACATGAGAGAGAGGATA
>NW_025535555.1:0-92518 GCF_020615455.1 Coregonus clupeaformis
CTGCTTTATCCTGGTCCTTTAGGAAACCTCAGGACTAGAGACAGAAATACTGCTTTATCCCTGGTCCTTTATAAAACCTCAGGACTAGAACCAGAAATACTGCTTTATCCCTGGTCCTTTTGGAAACCTCAGGACTAGAGACAGAGATATAGCATCCTAGTCCTTTAGGAAGCCTCAGGATAGAGACAGAAATGCTGCTTTATCCCTGTGGACTAGAGACAGAAATACTGCTATATCCTGGTCCTTTAGGAAACGGGACTAGAACAGAATGCTGCTTTATCTGGTCCTTTAGGAAACCTCAGGACTAGAGACAGAGATAGCACATTCCCTGGTCACACTAAGAGGAAACCTCAGGACTAGAGACAAAGATAACTGCTTTGTCCTGGTCCTTTATGAAACCTCAGGACTAGAGACAGAAATGCTGCTTTATCCTGGTCCTTTATGAAACCTCAGGACTAAGAACAGAATGCTGCTTTATCCCTGGTCCTTAGGAAACCTCAGGACTAGAGACAGAAATGCTGCTTTATCCCTGGTCCTTTATGAAACCTCAGGACTAGAGACAGAGAAACTGCTTTATCCCTGGTCCTATAGAAACCTCAGGACTAGAACAGAAGATCTGCTTTATCTCTGGTCCTTTTGAAACCTCAGGACTAGAGACAGAGATACTGCTTTATCCCTGGGACTAGAGACAGAAATACTACTTTATCCTGGTCCTTTGGAAAAAGGACTAGAGACAGAGGCCTGTATCCCTGGTCCTTTAGGAAACCTCGGGACTAGAGACAGAGATACTGCTTCATCTAGTCCTTCCAAGGAGACCTCAGGACTAGAGACAGAATGCTGCTTTATCCCTGGTCACTCACAGGAAACCTCAGGACTAGAACTAGAATACTGCTTTATCCCTGGTCGCTTTAGGAAACCTCAGACTAAGAGACAGGATACTGCTTTATCCTGGTCCTCTAGGAAACCTCAGGACTAGAGACAGAGATACTGCTATCCCTGGTCCTTTGAAACCTCAGGACTAGAGACAGAGATACTGCTTTATCCCTGGTCCTTTAGGAAACCTCAGGACTAGGAGCAAGAGACCACACCTGCTTTATCCTGGTCCTTTATGAAACCTCAGGACTAGGGCAGAAGTGCTGCTTTATCCTGGTCCTTTAGGAAACCTCAGGACTAGAGACAGAAATACTGCATTATCCCTGGTCCTTTAGGAAACCTCAGGACTAAAGACAGAGATACTGCTTTATCCTGGTCCTTTTGAAACCTCAGGACTAGAGACAGAAATGCTGCTTTATCCCTGGTCCTTTAGGAAACCTCAGGACTAGAGACAGAAATACTGCTTTATCCCTGGCTGGACAAATACTGCTTTATCCCTGGTCCTTCCCAAAGGAAACAGGACTAGAGACAGAGATACTGCTTTATCCCTGGTCCTTTAGAAACCTCCAGGACAAGACAGAAATGCTGCGCTTTATCCCTGGTCCTTTATTATGAAACCTCAGGACTAGAGACAGAGATACTGCTTTATCCCTGGTTCTTTATGAAACCTCAGGACTAGAAACAGAGATACTGCTTTATCCCTGGTCCTTTAAGGAAACCTCAGGAATAGAGACAGAGAAACTGCTTTATCCCTGGTCCTTTAAAACCTCAGGACTAGAGACAGAAATACTGCTTTATCCCTGGTCCTTTGTGAAACCTCAGGACTAGAGACAGAATGCTGCTTTATCCCTGGTCCTCTGAAACCTCAGGACTAGAACAGAGATGCAGCTTTATCCACTGGCCCTCTAAACCTCAGACTAGAACAGAGATACTACTTTATCCCTGGTCGGCTTGGAACCTCAGGACTAGAGACAGAGAATGCTGCTTTATCCCTGGTCCTCTAGAAACCTCAGGACTAGAGACAGAGATACTGCTTTATCCCTGGTCCTTTAGGAAACAGGACTAGAGAGACAGAGATACTGCTTTATCCCCGGTCACTTTGGAAACCTCCAGGACTAGAGACAGAGATACTGCTTTATCCCTGGTCCTATAGGAAACCTCAGTACTAGAGACAGAGATACTGCTTTATCCCTGGTCCTTTAGGGAAACAGGACTAGAAACAGAAATACTGCTTTATCCCTGGTCGCTTTGGAAACCCCAGGACTAGAACAGAGATGCTGCTTTATCCCTGGTCGCTTTAGGAAACCTCCAGGACTAGAGACAGAGAATACTTGCTTTATCTCTGGTCCTTTAGGAAACCTCAGGACTAGGGAACCAGAGATGCTGCTTTATCCCTGGGACTAGAGGGACAGAAATGCTACTTTATCCCTGGTCCTTTGAGGAAAAAGGACTAGAGACAGAGATACTGCTTTATCCCTGGTCCTTTAGGAAACCTCAGGACTAAACAAATAGTGCTTCATCCCTGGTTTTGAAACCTCAACCAAACAAATGCTGGCACTTTATCCCTGGTCCTCTGAAACCTCCAGGACTAGGGACAGAATGCTGCTTTATCCCTGGTCCTTTGAAACCTCCAGGACTAGAAACAGAGATGCTGCTTTATCCCTGGTCCTTTGGGAAACACTCAGGACTAGAGACAGAATGCTGCTTTATCCCTGGTCCTCTAGGAAACCTCAGGACTAGAGACAGAGATACTGCTTTATCCCTGGTCCTTTAGGAAACCTCAGGACCTAGAGACAGAATGCTGCTTTATCCCTGGTCCTTTAGAAACCTCAGGACTAGAGACAGAGATACCACTTTTATCCCTGGTCCTTTATGAAACCTCAGGACTAGAGACAGAGATGCTGCTTTATCCCTGTGGTCCTTTAGGGAAACAGGACTAGGGACAGAGATGCTGCTTTATCCCTGGTCCTTTAGGAAACCTCAGGACTAGAGACAAGAGATGCTGCTTCATCCCTGGTCCATTAGGAAACCTCAGGACTAGAGACAGAAATACTGCTTTATCCCTGGTCCTTTTAGGAAACCTCAGGACTAGAGACAGAGATGCTGCTTTATCCCTGGTCCTCTATGAAACCTCAGTACTAGAGACAGAGATACTGCTTTATCCCTGGTCCTTTAGGAAACAGGACTAGAACAGAGATACTGCTTTATCCCTGGTCCTTTAGGAAACCCCCAGGACTAGAGACAGAGATACTGCTTTATCCCTGGTCCTTTAGGAAACCTCAGGACTAGGGACAGAGATACTGCTTTATCCCTGGTCACTTTGGAAACTCTCAGGACTAGAGACAGAATACTGCTTTATCCCTGGTCCTTCTAGGAAGCCTCAGGACTAAAACAGAGATGCTGCTTTATCCCTATCCTTTAGGAAACCTCAGGACTAGAGACAGAGATACTGCTTTATCCCTGGTCCTTTAGGAAGCCTCAGGACTAGAGACAGAGATACTGCTTTATCCCTGGGACTAGAGACAGAAATACTGCTATATCCCTGGTCCTTTAGGAAACAGGACTAGAGACAGAGATACTGCTTTATCCCTGGTCCTTTAGGAAACCTCAGGACTAGAGACAGAGATACTGCTTTATCCCTGGTCCTTTAGGAAACCTCAGGACTAGAGACAGATAACTGCTTTATCCCTGGTCCTTTATGAAACCTCAGGACTAGAGACAGAGATACTGCTTTATCCCTGGTCCTTTATGAAACCTCAGGACTAGAGACAGAGATACTGCTTTATCCCTGGTCCTTTAGGAAACCTCAGGACTAGAGACAGAGATACTGCTTTATCCCTGGTCCTTTATGAAACCTCAGGACTAGAGACAGAGAACTGCTTTATCCCTGGTCCTATAGGAAACCTCAGGACTAGAGACAGAGATACTGCTTTATCTCTGGTCCTTTAGGAAACCTCAGGACTAGAGACAGAGATACTGCTTTATCCCTGGGACTAGAGACAGAAATACTACTTTATCCCTGGTCCTTTAGGAAAAAGGACTAGAGACAGAGATACTGCTTTATCCCTGGTCCTTTAGGAAACCTCGGGACTAGAGACAGAGATACTGCTTCATCCCTGGTCCTTTAGGAAACCTCAGGACTAGAGACAGAGATACTGCTTTATCCCTGGTCCTCTAGGAAACCTCAGGACTAGAGACAGAGATACTGCTTTATCCCTGGTCCTTTAGGAAACCTCAGGACTAGAGACAGAGATACTGCTTTATCCCTGGTCCTCTAGGAAACCTCAGGACTAGAGACAGAGATACTGCTTTATCCTGGTCCTTTAGAAACCTCAGGACTAGAGACAGAGATACTGCTTTATCCCTGGTCCTTTAGGAAACCTCAGGACTAGAGACAGAGATACTGCTTTATCCCTGGTCCTTTATGAAACCTCAGGACTAGAGACAGAGATACTGCTTTATCCCTGGTCCTTTAGGAAACCTCAGGACTAGAGACAGAGATACTGCTTTATCCCTGGTCCTTTAGGAAACCTCAGGACTAGAGACAGAGATACTGCTTTATCCCTGGTCCTTTAGGAAACCTCAGGACTAGAGACAGAGATACTGCTTTATCCCTGGTCCTTTAGGAAACCTCAGGACTAGAGACAGAGATACTGCTTTATCCCTGGGACTAGAGACAGAAATACTGCTTTATCCCTGGTCCTTTAGGAAACAGGACTAGAGACAGAGATACTGCTTTATCCCTGGTCCTTTAGAAACCTCGGGACTAGAGACAGAGATACTGCTTTATCCCTGGTCCTTTATGAAACCTCAGGACTAGAGAGACAGAGATACTGCTTTATCCCTGGTCCTTTATGAAACCTCAGGACTAGAGACAGAGATACTGCTTTATCCCTGGTCCTTTAGGAAACCTCAGGAATAGAGACAGAGAAACTGCTTTATCCCTGGTCCTTTAGGAAACCTCAGGACTAGAGACAGAGATACTGCTTTATCCCTGGTCCTTTATGAAACCTCAGGACTAGAGACAGAGATACTGCTTTATCCCTGGTCCTCTAGGAAACCTCAGGACTAGAGACAGAGATACTGCTTTATCCCTGGTCCTCTAGGAAACCTCAGGACTAGAGACAGAGATACTGCTTTATCCCTGGTCCTTTAGGAAACCTCAGGACTAGAGACAGAGATACTGCTTTATCCCTGGTCCTCTAGGAAACCTCCGGACTAGAGACAGAGATACTGCTTTTATCCCTGGTCCTTTAGGAAACAGGACTAGAGACAGAGATACTGCTTTATCCCTGGTCCTTTAGGAAACCTCAGGACTAGAGACAGAGATACTGCTTTATCCCTGGTCCTATAGGAAACCTCAGGACTAGAGACAGAGATACTGCTTTATCCCTGGTCCTTTAGGAAACCTCAGGACTAGAGACAGAGATACTGCTTTATCCCTGGTCCTATAGGAAACCTCAGTACTAGAGACAGAGATACTGCTTTATCCCTGGTCCTTTAGGAAACAGGACTAGAGACAGAGATACTGCTTTATCCCTGGTCCTTTAGGAAACCCCAGGACTAGAGACAGAGATACTGCTTTATCCCTGGTCCTTTAGGAAACCTCAGGACTAGAGACAGAGATACTGCTTTATCCCTGGTCCTTTAGGAAACCTCAGGACTAGAGACAGAGATACTGCTTTATCCCTGGTCCTTTAGGAAACCTCAGGACTAGAGACAGAGATACTGCTTTATCCCTGGTCCTTTAGGAAACCTCAGGACTAGAGACAGAGATACTGCTTTATCCCTGGTCCTTTAGGAAACCTCAGGACTAGAGACAGAGATACTGCTTTATCCCTGGGACTAGAGACAGAAATACTGCTATATCCCTGGTCCTTTAGGAAACAGGACTAGAGACAGGGATACTGCTTTATCCCTGGTCCTTTAGGAAACCTCAGGACTAGAGACAGAGATACTGATTTATCCATGGTCCTTTAGGAAACCTCAGGACTAGAGACAGAGAACTGCTTTATCCCTGGTCCTTTATGAAACCTCAGGACTAGAGAGACAGAGATACTGCTTTATCCCTGGTCCTTTATGAAACCTCAGGACTAGAGACAGAGATACTGCTTTATCCCTGGTCCTTTAGGGAAACCTCAGGACTAGAGACAGAGATACTGCTTTATCCCTGGTCCTTTATGAAACCTCAGGACTAGAGACAGAGAACTGCTTTTATCCCTGGTCCTATAGGAAACCTCAGGACTAGAGACAGAGATACTGCTTTATCTCTGGTCCTTTAGGAAACCTCAGGACTAGAGACAGAGATACTGCTTTATCCCTGGGACTAGAGACAGAAATACTGCTTTATCCCTGGTCCTTTAGGAAAAAGGACTAGAGACAGAGATACTGCTTTATCCCTGGTCCTTTAGGAAACCTCGGGACTAGAGACAGAGATACTGCTTCATCCCTGGTCCTTTAGGAAACCTCAGGACTAGAGACAGAGATACTGCTTTATCCCTGGTCCTCTAGGAAACCTCAGGACTAGAGACAGAGATACTGCTTTATCCCTGGTCATTTAGGAAACCTCAGGACTAGAGACAGAGATACTGCTTTATCCCTGGTCCTTTAGGAAACCTCAGGACTAGAGACAGAGATACTGCTTTATCCCTGGTCCTCTAGGAAACCTCAGGACTAGAGACAGAGATACTGCTTTATCCCTGGTCCTTTAGGAAACCTCAGGACTAGAGACAGAGATACTGCTTTATCCCTGGTCCTTTAGGAAACCTCAGGACTAGAGACAGAGATACTGCTTCATCCCTGGGACTAGAGACAGAAATACTGCTTTATCCCTGGTCCTTTAGGAAACAGGACTAGAGACAGAGATACTGCTTTATCCCTGGTCCTTTAGGAAACCTCAGGACTAGAGACAGAGATACTGCTTTATCCCTGGTCCTTTATGAAACCTCAGGACTAGAGACAGAGATACTGCTTTATCCCTGGTCCTTTATGAAACCTCAGGACTAGAGACAGAGATACTGCTTTATCCCTGGTCCTATAGGAAACCTCAGGACTAGAGACAGAGATACTGCTTTATCCCTGGTCCTTTAGGAAACCTCAGGACTAGAGACAGAGATACTGCTTCATCCCTGGTCCATTAGGAAACCTCAGGACTAGAGACAGAGATACTGCTTTATCCCTGGTCCTTTATGAAACCTCAGGACTAGAGACAGAGAACTGCTTTATCCCTGGTCCTTTAGGAAACCTCAGGACTAGAGACAGAGATACTGCTTTATCCCTGGTCCTTTGGAAACAGGACTAGAGACAGAGATACTGCTTTATCCCTGGTCCTTTATGAAACCTCAGGACTAGAGACAGAGATACTGCTTCATCCCTGGTCATTTAGGAAACCTCAGGACTAGAGACAGAGATACTGCTTTATCCCTGGTCCTTTATGAAACCTCAGGACTAGAGACAGAGAACTGCTTTATCCCTGGTCCTTTATGAAACCTCAGGACTAGAGACAGAGAACTGCTTTATCCCTGGTCCTTTAGGAAACCTCAGGACTAGAGACAGAGATACTGCTTTATCCCTGGTCCTTTGGAAACAGGACTAGAGACAGAGATACTGCTTTATCCCTGGTCCTTTATGAAACCTCAGGACTAGAGACAGAGATACTGCTTTATCCCTGGTCCTTTAGGAAACCTCAGGACTAGAGACAGAGATACTGCTTTATCCCTGGTCCTGTAGGAAACCTCAGGACTAGAGACAGAGATACTGCTTTATCCCTGGGACTAGAGACAGAAATACTGCTTTATCCCTGGTCCTTTAGGAAACTGGACTAGAGACAGAGATACTGCTTTATCCCTGGTCCTTTAGGAAACCTCGGGACTAGAGACAGAGATACTGCTTTATCCCTGGTCCTTTAGGAAACCTCAGGACTAGAGACAGATATACTGCTTTATCCCTGGTCCTTTATGAAACCTCAGGACTAGAGACAGAGATACTGCTTCATCCCTGGTCCTTTATGAAACCTCAGGACTAGAGACAGAGATACTGCTTTATCCCTGGTCCTCTAGGAAACCTCAGGACTAGAGACAGAGATACTGCTTTATCCCTGGTCCTTTAGGAAACCTCATGTGACACTCTGGCTCCAGGGACTCTGATTTATGGAGCCAGGGTTGTTCATTTTCATTTGGGTGTATTTCTATGTTGGGGATTCTAGTTGTTCATTTCTATGTTGGGTGATTGTGTTTGATTAGTCATATGACTCCCAATCGGAGGTACGAGTGTCAGCTGTTCGGCTCGTTATCTCTGATTGGGAGCCATATTTAAACTGTGTGGTTTCTCCTTGGTTTGTGGGTTTTTGTTCCATGTTTCTGTCAGTGTTACAGAGGACTTCACTATCGTTATTTGTTGTTTTTCGTGGTTGCTTTATAAAATAAAGTCATCATGTTCACTCCACGCGATGCGTATTGGTCCGCTTCTTCAGACGATCGTGACAGAAAAACCCACCATAGAAGGACCAAGCAGCGTGTCCAGGAGCAAGACAGCTGGACATGGGAGGGAGGCGCCTGGTAAGGAGATCGAGAGGCTGGCGATGGCCCAGGTGGGCAAATCGTGGTCCTGGGAGGACATGCTCGGGGGCAAGGGACCTTGGGGGAAGATCAAGGCCCTGGCGAGAGGAGCAACAGCGGCGTCAGCAGGGCCATCATCGTTGGAAGGACGAGAGGCAACCCCAAAAGTTTTGGGGGGCACATGGCTAGGCGGCTGGGCAGCAGGAGGCTGCTACAGGGAGGCGTGGAGAGAAGGCTATCGGATTACGGGAGCCATTGGCGAGTAGAGGAAGGGAAGTTGTTGCGGCACGGCGTGAGAGACTGATGTGTGTTACCAGTCCGGTCCGGCCCGGTTCCTGATCCCCCAGTTAAAGCCAGTGGTGTGTGTTCCCTGTGCACGGACCGGCCTGTTCCTACTCCACGCATCAAGCCCACGGTGTGCGTCGCCAGCCCAGCCCGGCCTGTTCCTGCTCCACGCACAGAACCTACGGTGTGCGCGCCAGCCCAGCCCGGCCTGTTCCTGCTCCACGCACCAAGGATACGGTGTGCGTCGACAGCCCTGCCCGGCCTGTTCCTGCTCCACGCACCAAGGATACGGTGTGCGTCGGCAGCCCTGCCCCGGCCTGTTCCTGCTCCACGCACCAGGGATACGTGTGCGTCGACAGCCCTGCCCGGCCTGTTCTGCTCCACGCACCAAGGATACGGTGTGCGTCGACAGCCCTGCCCGGCCTGTTCCTGCTCCACGCACAGAACCTACGGTGTGCGTTGCCAGCCCAGCCCGGCCTGTTCCTGCTCCACGCACAGAACCTACAGGGTGCGTCGCCAGCCCAGTCCGGCCTGTTCCTTCTCCCCGCACTAGCCCTGAGATGCGTGTCCTCAGCCCGGTACCTCCAGTTCCGGCACTACGCGCCAGGCCTAAGAGTGCGCCTCAGACGGCCAGAGTCTGCCGTCTGCCCAATGGCGCTTGAACTGCCCGGCTGCCCTATGGCGTCTGAACTGCCCGTCTGCCCAACGGCGCCTGAACTGCCCGTCTGCCCAACGGGCGCCTGAACTGCCCGTCTGCCCAACGGCGCCTGAACTGCCCGTCTGCCCAACGGCGCTTGAACTGCCCGTCTGCCCAACGGGCGCTAAAGCCGCCCGTCTGTACTGAACCTGCAAAGCCGCCCGTCTGCCATGAGCCTTCAGAGCCGTCCGCCAGACCGGAGCCGCGAGAGCCTTCCGCCAGACAGGGAGCCGCTAGAGCCTTCCGCCAGACAGGATCAGCCAGAGCCTTCCGCCAGACAGGATCAGCCAGAGCCTTCCGCCAGACAGGATCAGCCAGAGCCTTCCGCCAGACAGGATCAGCCAGAGCCTTCCGCCAGACAGGATCAGCCAGAGCCTTCGCCAGACAGGATCAGCCAGATCCGTCAGCCAGCCATGAGCAGCCAGATCCGTCAGCCAGCCGCGAGCAGCCAGGTCCGTCAGCCAGCCATGAGCAGCCAGATCCGTCAGCCAGCCATGAGCAGCCAGATCCGTCAGCCAGCCACGAGCCGTCCAGCCAGGATCCGCCAGAGCCGTCCAGCCAGGATCCGCCAGGAGCCGTCCAGCAAGGATCCGCCAGAGCCGCCAGCCAGGATCGCGCCAGAGCCAGCCAGCCAGGATCCGCCATTCAGTCCGGTGCTGCCCCTGAGTCCGGTGATGCCTCTTAGTCCAGTGCTGTCCCTTAATCCTGTGGGGTTTAGTTGGGGGTGGTCATTTTGGAGGAGGCTACGTAAGCGGGTAGTGACTATGGTGGGGGTGGGGACCACGACCAGTGCCAGAGCCGCCACCATGGACAGACGCCCACCCAGACCCTCCCTAGACTGTATGCTGAGTGCGCCCGGAGTTCGCACCTTTAGGGGGTATGAGACACTCTGGCTCCAGGGACTCTGATTTATGGAGCCAGGTTGTTCATTTTCATTTGGGTGTATTTCTATGTTGGGGATTCTAGTTGTTCATTTCTATGTTGGGTGATTGTGTTTGATTAGTCATATGACTCCCAATCGGAGGGTAACGAGTGTCAGCTGTTCGGCTCGTTATCTCTGATTGGGAGCCATATTAAACTGTGTGGTTTCTCCTTGGTTTGTGGGTTTTTGTTCCATGTTTCTGTCAGTGTTACAGAGGACTTCACTATCGTCATTTGTTGTTTTTCGTGGTTGCTTTATAAAATAAAGTCATCATGTTCACTCCACGCGCTGCTATTGGTCCGCTTCTTCAGACGATCGTGACACCTCTCAGGACTAGAGACAGAGATACTGCTTTATCCCTGGTCCTTTGAAACAGGACTAGAGACAGAGATACTGCTTTATCCCTGGTCCTTTAGGAAACCTCAGGACTAGAGACAGAGATATGCTTTATCCTGGTCCTTTTGAAACCTCAGCACTAGAGACAGAGATACTGCTTTATCCCTGGTCCTTTAGGAAACCTCAGGACTAGAGACAGAGATACTGCTTTATCCCTGGTCCTTTAGGAAATCAGGACTAGAGACAGAGATACTGCTTTATCCCTGGTCCTTTAGGAAACCTCAGGACTAGAGACAGAGATACTGCTTTATCCCTGGTCCTTTATGAAACCTCAGGACTAGAGACAGAGATACTGCTTTATCCCTGGTCCTTTAGGAAACCTCAGGACTAGAGACAGAGATACTGCTTTATCCCTGGTTTGAAACCTCAGGACTAGAGACAGAGATACTGCTTTATCCCTGGTCCTTTAGGAAACCTCAGGACTAGAGACAGAGATACTGCTTTATCCCTGGTCCTTTAGGAAACCTCAGGACTAGAGACAGAGATACTGCTTTATCCCTGGTCCTTTAGGAAACCTCAGGACTAGAGACAGAGATACTGCTTTATCCCTGTTTAGGAAACCTCAGGACTAGAGACAGAGATACTGCTTTATCCCTGGTCCTTTAGAAACCTCAGGACTAGAGACAGAGATACTGCTTTATCCCTGGTCCTTTAGGAAACCTCAGGACTAGAGACAGAGATACTGCTTTATCCCTGGTCCTTTAGGAAACCTCAGGACTAGAGACAGAGATACTGCTTTATCCCTGGTCCTTTCGGAAACCTCAGGACTAGAGACAGAGATACTGCTTTATCCCCTGGTCCTTTAGGAAACCTCAGGACTAGAGACAGAGATACTGCTTTATCCCTGGTCCTCTAGGAAACCTCAGGACTAGAGACAGAGATACTGCTTCATCCCTGGTCCTCTAGGAAACCTCAGGACTAGAGAGACAGAGATACTGCTTTATCCCTGGTCCTTTAGGAAACCTCAGGACTAGAGACAGAGATACTGCTTTATCCCTGGTCCTCTATGAAACCTCAGGACTAGAGACAGAGATACTGCTTTATCCCTGGTCCTCTAGGAAACAGGACTAGAGACAGAGATACTGCTTTATCCCTGGTCCTCTAGGAAACCTCAGGACTAGAGACAGAGATACTGCTTTATCCCTGGTCCTTTAGGAAACCTCAGGACTAGAGACAGAGATACTGCTTTATCCCTGGTCCTTTAGGAAACCTCAGGACTAGAGACAGAGATACTGCTTTATCCCTGGTCCTTTAGGAAACCCAGGACTAGAGACAGAGATACTGCTTTATCCCTGGTCCTTTAGGAAACCTCAGGACTAGAGACAGAGATACTGCTTTATCCCTGGTCCTTTAGGAAACCTCAGGACTAGAGACAGAGATACTGCTTCATCCCTGGTCCTTTAGGAAACCTCAGGACTAGAGACAGAGATACTGCTTTATCCCTGGTCCTTTAGGAAACCTCAGGACTAGAGACAGAGATACTGCTTTATCCCTGGTCCTTTAGGAAACCTCAGGACTAGAGACAGAGATACTGCTTTATCCCTGGTCCTTTAGGAAACCTCAGGACTAGAGACAGAGATACTGCTTCATCCCTGGTCCTCTAGGAAACCTCAGGACTAGAGACAGAGATACTGCTTTATCCCTGGTCCTTTAGGAAACCTCAGGACTAGAGACAGAGATACTGCTTTATCCCTGGTCCTTTAGGAAACCTCAGGACTAGAGACAGAGATACTGCTTTATCCCTGGTCCTTTAGAAACCTCAGGACTAGAGACAGAGATACTGCTTTATCCCTGGTCCTTTAGGAAACCTCAGGACTAGAGACAGAGATACTGCTTTATCCCTGGTCCTTTAGGAAACCTCAGGACTAGAGACAGAGATACTGCTTTATCCCTGGTCCTTTAGGAAACCTCAGGACTAGAGACAGAGATACTGCTTTATCCCTGGGACTAGAGACAGAAATACTGCTTTATCCCTGGTCCTTTAGGAAACAGGACTAGAGACAGAGATACTGCTTTATCCCTGGTCCTTTAGGGAAACCTCAGGGACTAGAGACAGAGATACTGCTTTATCCCTGGTCCTTTAGGAAACCTCAGGACTAGAGACAGAGATACTGCTTTATCCCTGGTCCTTTATGAAACCTCAGGACTAGAGACAGAGATACTGCTTCATCCCTGGTCCTTTAGGAAACCTCAGGACTAGAGACAGAGATACTGCTTTATCCCTGGTCCTTTAGGAAACCTCAGGACTAGAGACAGAGATACTGCTTTATCCCTGGTCCTTTAGGAAACCTCAGGACTAGAGACAGAGATACTGCTTTATCCCTGGTCCTTTAGGAAACCTCAGGACTAGAGACAGAGATACTGCTTTATCCCTGGTCCTTTAGGAAACCTCAGGACTAGAGACAGAGATACTGCTTTATCCCTGGTCCTTTAGGAAACCTCAGGACTAGAGACAGAGATACTGCTTTATCCCTGGTCCTTTAGGAAACCTCAGGACTAGAGACAGAGATACTGCTTTATCCCTGGTCCTTTAGGAAACCTCAGGACTAGAGACAGAGATACTGCTTTATCCCTGGTCCTTTAGGAAACCTCAGGACTAGAGACAGAGATACTGCTTTATCCCTGGTCCTTTAGGAAACCTCAGGACTAGAGACAGAGATACTGCTTTATCCCTGGTCCTTTAGGAAACCTCAGGACTAGAGACAGAGATACTGCTTTATCCCTGGTCCTTTAGGAAACCTCAGGACTAGAGACAGAGATACTGCTTTATCCCTGGTCCTTTAGGAAACCTCAGGACTAGAGACAGAGATACTGCTTTATCCCTGGTCCTTTAGGAAACCTCAGGACTAGAGACAGAGATACTGCTTTATCCCTGGTCCTTTAGGAAACCTCAGGACTAGAGACAGAGATACTGCTTTATCCGGCTGGGACTAGAGACAGAGATACTGCTTTATCCCTGGTCCTTTAGGAAACCTCAGGACTAGAGACAGAGATACTGCTTTATCCCTGGTCCTTTAGGAAACCTCAGGACTAGAGACAGAGATACTGCTTTATCCCTGGTCCTTTAGGAAACCTCAGGACTAGAGACAGAGATACTGCTTTATCCCTGGTCCTTTAGGAAACCTCAGGACTAGAGACAGAGATACTGCTTTATCCCTGGTCCTTTAGGAAACCTCAGGACTAGAGACAGAGATACTGCTTTATCCCTGGTCCTTTAGGAAACCTCAGGACTAGAGACAGAGATACTGCTTTATCCCCTGGTCCTTTAGGAAACCTCAGGACTAGAGACAGAGATACTGCTTTATCCCTGGTCCTTTAGGAAACCTCAGGACTAGAGACAGAGATACTGCTTTATCCCTGGTCCTTTAGGAAACCTCAGGACTAGAGACAGAGATACTGCTTTATCCCTGGTCCTTTAGGAAACCTCAGGACTAGAGACAGAGATACTGCTTTATCCCTGGTCCTTTAGGAAACCTCAGGACTAGAGACAGAGATACTGCTTTATCCCTGGTCCTTTATGAAACCTCAGGACTAGAGACAGAGATACTGCTTTATCCCTGGTCCTTTAGGAAACCTCAGGACTAGAGACAGAGATACTGCTTTATCCCTGGTCCTTTAGGAAACCTCAGGACTAGAGACAGAGATACTGCTTTATCCCTGGTCCTTTAGGAAACCTCAGGACTAGAGACAGAGATACTGCTTTATCCCTGGTCCTTTAGGAAACCTCAGGACTAGAGACAGAGATACTGCTTTATCCCTGGTCCTTTAGGAAACCTCAGGACTAGAGACAGAGATACTGCTTTATCCCTGGTCCTTTAGGAAACCTCAGGACTAGAGACAGAGATACTGCTTTATCCCTGGTCCTTTAGGAAACCTCAGGACTAGAGACAGAGATACTGCTTTATCCCTGGTCCTTTAGGAAACCTCAGGACTAGAGACAGAGATACTGCTTTATCCCTGGTCCTTTAGGAAACCTCAGGACTAGAGACAGAGATACTGCTTTATCCCTGGTCCTTTAGGAAACCTCAGGACTAGAGACAGAGATACTGCTTTATCCCTGGTCCTTTAGGAAACCTCAGGACTAGAGACAGAGATACTGCTTTATCCCTGGTCCTTTAGGAAACCTCAGGACTAGAGACAGAGATACTGCTTTATCCCTGGGACTAGAGACAGAAATACTGCTTTATCCCTGGTCCTTTAGGGAAACAGGACTAGAGACAGAGATACTGCTTTATCCCTGGTCCTTTAGGAAACCTCAGGACTAGAGACAGAGATACTGCTTTATCCCTGGTCCTTTAGGAAACCTCAGGACTAGAGACAGAGATACTGCTTTATCCCTGGTCCTTTATGAAACCTCAGGACTAGAGACAGAGATACTGCTTTATCCCTGGTCCTTTAGGAAACCTCAGGACTAGAGACAGAGATACTGCTTTATCCCTGGTCCTTTAGGAAACCTCAGGACTAGAGACAGAGATACTGCTTTATCCCTGGTCCTTTAGGAAACCTCAGGACTAGAGACAGAGATACTGCTTTATCCCTGGTCCTTTAGGAAACCTCAGGACTAGAGACAGAGATACTGCTTTATCCCTGGTCCTTTAGGAAACCTCAGGACTAGAGACAGAGATACTGCTTTATCCCTGGTCCTCTAGGAAACCTCAGGACTAGAGACAGAGATACTGCTTTATCCCTGGTCCTTTAGGAAACCTCAGGACTAGAGACAGAGATACTGCTTTATCCCTGGTCCTTTAGGAAACCTCAGGACTAGAGACAGAGATACTGCTTTATCCCTGGTCCTTTAGGAAACCTCAGGACTAGAGACAGAGATACTGCTTTATCCCTGGTCCTTTAGGAAACCTCAGGACTAGAGACAGAGATACTGCTTTATCCCTGGTCCTTTAGGAAACCTCAGGACTAGAGACAGAGATACTGCTTTATCCCTGGTCCTTTAGGAAACCTCAGGACTAGAGACAGAGATACTGCTTTATCCCTGGTCCTTTAGGAAACCTCAGGACTAGAGACAGAGATACTGCTTTATCCCTGGTCCTTTAGGAAACCTCAGGACTAGAGACAGAGATACTGCTTTATCCCTGGTCCTTTAGGGAAACCTCAGGACTAGAGACAGAGATACTGCTTTATCCCTGGGACTAGAGACAGAAATACTGCTTTATCCCTGGTCCTTTAGGAAAAAGGACTAGAGACAGAGATACTGCTTTATCCCTGGTCCTTTAGGAAACCTCGGGACTAGAGACAGAGATACTGCTTTATCCCTGGTCCTTTAGGAAACCTCAGGACTAGAGACAGAGATACTGCTTTATCCCTGGTCCTTTATGAAACCTCAGGACTAGAGACAGAGATACTGCTTTATCCCTGGTCCTTTAGGAAACCTCAGGACTAGAGACAGAGATACTGCTTTATCCCTGGTCCTTTAGGAAACCTCAGGACTAGAGACAGAGATACTGCTTTATCCCTGGTCCTCTAGGAAACCTCAGGACTAGAGACAGAGATACTGCTTTATCCCTGGTCCTTTAGGAAACCTCAGGACTAGAGACAGAGATACTGCTTTATCCCTGGTCCTTTAGGAAACCTCAGGACTAGAGACAGAGATACTGCTTTATCCCTGGTCCTTTAGGAAACCTCAGGACTAGAGACAGAGATACTGCTTTATCCCTGGTCTTTAGGAAATGGACTAGAGACAGAAATACTGCTTTATCCCTGGTCCTTTAGGAAATCAGGACTAGAGACAGAGATACTGCTTTATCCCTGGTCCTTTAGGAAACCTCAGGACTAGAGACAGAGATACTGCTTTATCCCTGGTCCTCTAGGAAACCTCAGGACTAGAGACAGAGATACTGCTTTATCCCTGGTCCTTTAGGAAACCTCAGGACTAGAGACAGAGATACTGCTTTATCCCTGGTCCTTTAGGAAACCTCAGGACTAGAGACAGAGATACTGCTTTATCCCTGGTCCTTTAGGAAACCTCAGGACTAGAGACAGAGATACTGCTTTATCCCTGGTCCTTTAGGAAACCTCAGGACTAGAGACAGAGATACTGCTTTATCCCTGGTCCTTTAGGAAACCTCAGGACTAGAGACAGAGATACTGCTTTATCCCTGGTCCTTTAGGAAACCTCAGGACTAGAGACAGAGATACTGCTTTATCCCTGGTCCTTTAGGAAACCTCAGGACTAGAGACAGAGATACTGCTTTATCCCTGGTCCTTTAGGAAACCTCAGGACTAGAGACAGAGATACTGCTTTATCCCTGGTCCTTTGGAAACCTCAGGACTAGAGACAGAGATACTGCTTTATCCCTGGTCCTTTAGGAAACCTCAGGACTAGAGACAGAGATACTGCTTTATCCCTGGTCCTTTAGGAAACCTCAGGACTAGAGACAGAGATACTGCTTTATCCCTGGTCCTTTAGGAAACCTCAGGACTAGAGACAGAGATACTGCTTTATCCCTGGTCCTTTAGGAAACCTCAGGACTAGAGACAGAGATACTGCTTTATCCCTGGTCCTTTAGGAAACCTCAGGACTAGAGACAGAGATACTGCTTTATCCCTGGTCCTTTAGGAAACCTCAGGACTAGAGACAGAGATACTGCTTTATCCCTGGTCCTTTAGGAAACCTCAGGACTAGAGACAGAGATACTGCTTTATCCCTGGTCCTTTAGGAAACCTCAGGACTAGAGACAGAGATACTGCTTTATCCCTGGTCCTTTAGGAAACCTCAGGACTAGAGACAGAGATACTGCTTTATCCCTGGTCCTTTAGGAAACCTCAGGACTAGAGACAGAGATACTGCTTTATCCCTGGTCCTTTAGGAAACCTCAGGACTAGAGACAGAGATACTGCTTTATCCCTGGTCCTTTAGGAAACCAGGACTAGAGACAGAGATACTGCTTTATCCCTGGTCCTTTAGGAAACCTCAGGACTAGAGACAGAGATACTGCTTTATCCCTGGTCCTTTAGGAAACCTCAGGACTAGAGACAGAGATACTGCTTTATCCCTGGTCCTTTAGGAAACCTCAGGACTAGAGACAGAGATACTGCTTTATCCCTGGTCCTTTAGGAAACCTCAGGACTAGAGACAGAGATACTGCTTTATCCCTGGTCCTTTAGGAAACCTCAGGACTAGAGACAGAGATACTGCTTTATCCCTGGTCCTTTAGGAAACCTCAGGACTAGAGACAGAGATACTGCTTTATCCCTGGTCCTTTAGGAAACCTCAGGACTAGAGACAGAGATACTGCTTTATCCCTGGTCCTTTAGGAAACCTCAGGACTAGAGACAGAGATACTGCTTTATCCCTGGTCCTTTAGGAAACCTCAGGACTAGAGACAGAGATACTGCTTTATCCCTGGTCCTTTAGGAAACCTCAGGACTAGAGACAGAGATACTGCTTTATCCCTGGTCCTTTGGAAACCTCAGGACTAGAGACAGAGATACTGCTTTATCCCTGGTCCTTTATGAAACCTCAGGACTAGAGACAGAGATACTGCTTTATCCCTGGTCCTTTAGGAAACCTCAGGACTAGAGACAGAGATACTGCTTTATCCCTGGTCCTTTATGAAACCTCAGGACTAGAGACAGAGATACTGCTTTATCCCTGGTCCTTTAGGAAACCTCAGGACTAGAGACAGAGATACTGCTTTATCCCTGGTCCTTTAGGAAACCTCAGGACTAGAGACAGAGATACTGCTTTATCCCTGGTCCTTTAGGAAACCCAGGACTAGAGACAGAGATACTGCTTTATCCCTGGTCCTTTAGGAAACCTCAGGACTAGAGACAGAGATACTGCTTTATCCCTGATAGGGACTAGAGACAGAGATACTGCTTTATCCCTGGTCCTTTAGGAAACCTCAGGACTAGAGACAGAGATACTGCTTTATCCCTGGTCCTTTAGGAAACCTCAGGACTAGAGACAGAGATACTGCTTTATCCCTGGTCCTTTAGGAAACCTCAGGACTAGAGACAGAGATACTGCTTTATCCCTGGTCCTTTAGGAAACCTCAGGACTAGAGACAGAGATACTGCTTTATCCCTGGTCCTTTAGGAAACCTCAGGACTAGAGACAGAGATACTGCTTTATCCCTGGTCCTTTAGGAAACCTCAGGACTAGAGACAGAGATACTGCTTTATCCCTGGTCCTTTAGGAAACCTCAGGACTAGAGACAGAGATACTGCTTTATCCCTGGTCCTTTAGGAAACCTCAGGACTAGAGACAGAGATACTGCTTTATCCCTGGTCCTTTAGGAAACCTCAGGACTAGAGACAGAGATACTGCTTTATCCCTGGTCCTTTAGGAAACCTCAGGACTAGAGACAGAGATACTGCTTTATCCCTGGTCCTTTAGGAAACCTCAGGACTAGAGACAGAGATACTGCTTTATCCCTGGTCCTTTAGGAAACCTCAGGACTAGAGACAGAGATACTGCTTTATCCCTGGTCCTTTAGGAAACCTCAGGACTAGAGACAGAGATACTGCTTTATCCCTGGTCCTTTAGGAAACCTCAGGACTAGAGACAGAGATACTGCTTTATCCCTGGTCCTTTAGGAAACCTCAGGACTAGAGACAGAGATACTGCTTTATCCCTGGTCCTTTAGGAAACCTCAGGACTAGAGACAGAGATACTGCTTTATCCCTGGTCCTTTAGGAAACCTCAGGACTAGAGACAGAGATACTGCTTTATCCCTGGTCCTTTAGGAAACCTCAGGACTAGAGACAGAGATACTGCTTTATCCCTGGTCCTTTAGGAAACCTCAGGACTAGAGACAGAGATACTGCTTTATCCCTGGTCCTTTAGGAAACCTCAGGACTAGAGACAGAGATACTGCTTTATCCCTGGTCCTTTAGGAAACCTCAGGACTAGAGACAGAGATACTGCTTTATCCCTGGTCCTTTAGGAAACCTCAGGACTAGAGACAGAGATACTGCTTTATCCCTGGTCCTTTATGAAACCTCAGGACTAGAGACAGAGATACTGCTTTATCCCTGGTCCTTTAGGAAACCTCAGGACTAGAGACAGAGATACTGCTTTATCCCTGGTCCTTTAGGAAACCTCAGGACTAGAGACAGAGATACTGCTTTATCCCTGGTCCTTTAGGAAACCTCAGGACTAGAGACAGAGATACTGCTTTATCCCTGGTCCTTTAGGAAACCTCAGGACTAGAGACAGAGATACTGCTTTATCCCTGGTCCTTTAGGAAACCTCAGGACTAGAGACAGAGATACTGCTTTATCCCTGGTCCTTTAGGAAACCTCAGGACTAGAGACAGAGATACTGCTTTATCCCTGGTCCTTTAGGAAACCTCAGGACTAGAGACAGAGATACTGCTTTATCCCTGGTCCTTTAGGAAACCTCAGGACTAGAGACAGAGATACTGCTTTATCCCTGGTCCTTTAGGAAACCTCAGGACTAGAGACAGAGATACTGCTTTATCCCTGGTCCTTTAGGAAACCTCAGGACTAGAGACAGAGATACTGCTTTATCCCTGGTCCTTTAGGAAACCTCAGGACTAGAGACAGAGATACTGCTTTATCCCTGGTCCTTTAGGAAACCTCAGGACTAGAGACAGAGATACTGCTTTATCCCTGGTCCTTTAGGAAACCTCAGGACTAGAGACAGAGATACTGCTTTATCCCTGGTCCTTTAGGAAACCTCAGGACTAGAGACAGAGATACTGCTTTATCCCTGGTCCTTTAGGAAACCTCAGGACTAGAGACAGAGATACTGCTTTATCCCTGGTCTTTAGAAACCTCAGGACTAGAGACAGAGATACTGCTTTATCCCTGGTCCTTTAGGAAACCCAGGACTAGAGACAGAGATACTGCTTTATCCCTGGTCCTTTAGGAAACCTCAGGACTAGAGACAGAGATACTGCTTTATCCCTGGTCCTTTAGGAAACCTCAGGACTAGAGACAGAGATACTGCTTTATCCCTGGTCCTTTAGGAAACCTCAGGACTAGAGACAGAGATACTGCTTTATCCCTGGTCCTCTAGGAAACCTCAGGACTAGAGACAGAGATACTGCTTTATCCCTGGTCCTTTAGGAAACCTCAGGACTAGAGACAGAGATACTGCTTTATCCCTGGTCCTTTAGGAAACCTCAGGACTAGAGACAGAGATACTGCTTTATCCCTGGTCCTCTAGGAAACCTCAGGACTAGAGACAGAGATACTGCTTTATCCCTGGTCCTTTAGGAAACCTCAGGACTAGAGACAGAGATACTGCTTTATCCCTGGTCCTTTAGGAAACCTCAGGACTAGAGACAGAGATACTGCTTTATCCCTGGTCCTTTAGGAAACCTCAGGACTAGAGACAGAGATACTGCTTTATCCCTGGTCCTTTAGGAAACCTCAGGACTAGAGACAGAGATACTGCTTTATCCCTGGTCCTTTAGGAAACCTCAGGACTAGAGACAGAGATACTGCTTTATCCCTGGTCCTTTAGGAAACCTCAGGACTAGAGACAGAGATACTGCTTTATCCCTGGTCCTTTAGGAAACCTCAGGACTAGAGACAGAGATACTGCTTTATCCCTGGGACTAGAGACAGAAATACTGCTTTATCCCTGGTCCTTTAGGAAACAGGACTAGAGACAGAGATACTGCTTTATCCCTGGTCCTTTAGGAAACCTCGGGACTAGAGACAGAGATACTGCTTTATCCCTGGTCCTTTATGAAACCTCAGGACTAGAGACAGAGATACTGCTTTATCCCTGGTCCTTTATGAAACCTCAGGACTAGAGACAGAGATACTGCTTTATCCCTGGTCCTTTAGGAAACCTCAGGACTAGAGACAGAGATACTGCTTTATCCCTGGTCCTCTAGGAAACCTCAGGACTAGAGACAGAGATACTGCTTTATCCCTGGTCCTTTAGGAAACCTCAGGACTAGAGACAGAGATACTGCTTTATCCCTGGTCCTTTAGGAAACCTCAGGACTAGAGACAGAGATACTGCTTTATCCCTGGTCCTTTAGGAAACCTCAGGACTAGAGACAGAGATACTGCTTTATCCCTGGTCCTTTAGGAAACCTCAGGACTAGAGACAGAGATACTGCTTTATCCCTGGTCCTTTAGGAAACCTCAGGACTAGAGACAGAGATACTGCTTTATCCCTGGTCCTCTAGGAAACCTCAGGACTAGAGACAGAGATACTGCTTTATCCCTGGTCCTTTAGGAAACCTCAGGACTAGAGACAGAGATACTGCTTTATCCCTGGTCCTTTAGGAAACCTCAGGACTAGAGACAGAGATACTGCTTTATCCCTGGTCCTTTAGGAAACCTCAGGACTAGAGACAGAGATACTGCTTTATCCCTGGTCCTTTAGGAAACCTCAGGACTAGAGACAGAGATACTGCTTTATCCCTGGTCCTTTAGGAAACCTCAGGACTAGAGACAGAGATACTGCTTTATCCCTGGTCCTTTAGGAAACCTCAGGACTAGAGACAGAGATACTGCTTTATCCCTGGTCCTTTAGGAAACCTCAGGACTAGAGACAGAGATACTGCTTTATCCCTGGCTGAAGGACTAGAGACAGAGATACTGCTTTTATCCCTGGTCCTTTAGGAAACAGGACTAGAGACAGAGATACTGCTTTATCCCTGGTCCTTTAGGAAACCTCGGGACTAGAGACAGAGATACTGCTTCATCCCTGGTCCTTTAGGAAACCTCAGGACTAGAGACAGAGATACTGCTTTATTTCTGGTCCTTTAGGAAACCTCAGGACTAGAGACAGAGATACTGCTTTATCCCTGGTCCTTTAGGAAACCTCAGGACTAGAGACAGAGATACTGCTTTATCCCTGGTCCTCTAGGAAACCTCAGGACTAGAGACAGAGATACTGCTTTATCCCTGGTCCTCTAGGAAACCTCAGGACTAGAGACAGAGATACTGCTTTATCCCTGGTCCTTTAGGAAACCTCAGGACTAGAGACAGAGATACTGCTTTATCCCTGGTCCTTTAGGAAACCTCAGGACTAGAGACAGAGATACTGCTTTATCCCTGGTCCTTTAGGAAACCTCAGGACTAGAGACAGAGATACTGCTTCATCCCTGGGGACTAGAGACAGAAATACTGCTTTATCCCTGGTCCTTTAGGAAACAGGACTAGAGACAGAGATACTGCTTTATCCCTGGTCCTTTAGGAAACCTCAGGACTAGAGACAGAGATACTGCTTTATCCCTGGTCCTTTAGGAAACCTCAGGACTAGAGACAGAGATACTGCTTTATCCCTGGTCCTTTAGGAAACCTCAGGACTAGAGACAGAGATACTGCTTTATCCCTGGTCCTTTATGAAACCTCAGGACTAGAGACAGAGATACTGCTTTATCCCTGGTCCTTTAGGAAACCTCAGGACTAGAGACAGAGATACTGCTTTATCCCTGGTCCTTTAGGAAACCTCAGGACTAGAGACAGAGATACTGCTTTATCCCTGGTCCTTTAGGAAACCTCAGGACTAGAGACAGAGATACTGCTTTATCCCTGGTCCTTTAGGAAACCTCAGGACTAGAGACAGAGATACTGCTTTATCCCTGGTCCTTTAGGAAACCTCAGGACTAGAGACAGAGATACTGCTTTATCCCTGGTCCTTTAGGAAACCTCAGGACTAGAGACAGAGATACTGCTTTATCCCTGGTCCTTTAGGAAACCTCAGGACTAGAGACAGAGATACTGCTTTATCCCTGGTCCTTTAGGAAACCTCAGGACTAGAGACAGAGATACTGCTTTATCCCTGGTCCTTTAGGAAACCTCAGGACTAGAGACAGAGATACTGCTTTATCCCTGGTCCTTTATGAAACCTCAGGACTAGAGACAGAGATACTGCTTTATCCCTGGTCCTTTAGGAAACCTCAGGACTAGAGACAGAGATACTGCTTTATCCCTGGTCCTTTAGGAAACCTCAGGACTAGAGACAGAGATACTGCTTTATCCCTGGTCCTTTAGGAAACCTCAGGACTAGAGACAGAGATACTGCTTTATCCCTGGTCCTTTAGGAAACCTCAGGACTAGAGACAGAGATACTGCTTTATCCCTGGCAGGACTAGAGACAGAAATACTGCTTTATCCCTGGTCCTTTAGGAAACAGGACTAGAGACAGAGATACTGCTTTATCCCTGGTCCTTTAGGAAACCTCAGGACTAGAGACAGAGATACTGCTTTATCCCTGGTCCTTTAGGAAACCTCAGGACTAGAGACAGAGATACTGCTTTATCCCTGGTCCTTTAGGAAACCTCAGGACTAGAGACAGAGATACTGCTTTATCCCTGGTCCTTTAGGAAACCTCAGGACTAGAGACAGAGATACTGCTTTATCCCTGGTCCTTTAGGAAACCTCAGGACTAGAGACAGAGATACTGCTTTATCCCTGGTCCTTTAGGAAACCTCAGGACTAGAGACAGAGATACTGCTTTATCCCTGGTCCTTTAGGAAACCTCAGGACTAGAGACAGAGATACTGCTTTATCCCTGGTCCTTTAGGAAACCTCAGGACTAGAGACAGAGATACTGCTTTATCCCTGGTCCTTTAGGAAACCTCAGGACTAGAGACAGAGATACTGCTTTATCCCTGGTCCTTTAGGAAACCTCAGGACTAGAGACAGAGATACTGCTTTATCCCTGGTCCTTTAGGAAACCTCAGGACTAGAGACAGAGATACTGCTTTATCCCTGGTCCTTTAGGAAACCTCAGGACTAGAGACAGAGATACTGCTTTATCCCTGGTCCTTTAGGAAACCTCAGGACTAGAGACAGAGATACTGCTTTATCCCTGGGACTAGAGACAGAAATACTGCTTTATCCCTGGTCCTTTAGGAAACTCAGGACTAGAGACAGAGATACTGCTTTATCCCTGGTCCTTTAGGAAACCTCAGGACTAGAGACAGAGATACTGCTTTATCCCTGGTCCTTTAGGAAACCTCAGGACTAGAGACAGAGATACTGCTTTATCCCTGGTCCTTTAGGAAACCTCAGGACTAGAGACAGAGATACTGCTTTATCCCTGGTCCTTTAGGAAACCTCAGGACTAGAGACAGAGATACTGCTTTATCCCTGGTCCTTTAGGAAACCTCAGGACTAGAGACAGAGATACTGCTTTATCCCTGGTCCTTTAGGAAACCTCAGGACTAGAGACAGAGATACTGCTTTATCCCTGGTCCTTTAGGAAACCTCAGGACTAGAGACAGAGATACTGCTTTATCCCTGGTCCTTTAGGAAACCTCAGGACTAGAGACAGAGATACTGCTTTATCCCTGGTCCTTTAGGAAACCTCAGGACTAGAGACAGAGATACTGCTTTATCCCTGGTCCTTTAGGAAACCTCAGGACTAGAGACAGAGATACTGCTTTATCCCTGGTCCTTTAGGAAACCTCAGGACTAGAGACAGAGATACTGCTTTATCCCTGGTCCTTTAGGAAACCTCAGGACTAGAGACAGAGATACTGCTTTATCCCTGGTCCTTTAGGAAACCTCAGGACTAGAGACAGAGATACTGCTTTATCCCTGGTCCTTTAGGAAACCTCAGGACTAGAGACAGAGATACTGCTTTATCCCTGGTCCTTTAGGAAACCTCAGGACTAGAGACAGAGATACTGCTTTATCCCTGGTCCTTTAGGAAACCTCAGGACTAGAGACAGAGATACTGCTTTATCCCTGGTCCTTTAGGAAACCTCAGGACTAGAGACAGAGATACTGCTTTATCCCTGGTCCTTTAGGAAACCTCAGGACTAGAGACAGAGATACTGCTTTATCCCTGGTCCTTTAGGAAACCTCAGGACTAGAGACAGAGATACTGCTTTATCCCTGGTCCTTTAGGAAACCTCAGGACTAGAGACAGAGATACTGCTTTATCCCTGGTCCTTTAGGAAACCTCAGGACTAGAGACAGAGATACTGCTTTATCCCTGGTCCTTTAGGAAACCTCAGGACTAGAGACAGAGATACTGCTTTATCCCTGGTCCTTTAGGAAACCTCAGGACTAGAGACAGAGATACTGCTTTATCCCTGGTCCTTTAGGAAACCTCAGGACTAGAGACAGAGATACTGCTTTATCCCTGGGACTAGAGACAGAGATACTGCTTTATCCCTGGTCCTTTAGGAAACAGGACTAGAGACAGAGATACTGCTTTATCCCTGGTCCTTTAGGAAACCTCGGGACTAGAGACAGAGATACTGCTTTATCCCTGGTCCTTTAGGAAACCTCAGGACTAGAGACAGAGATACTGCTTTATCCCTGGTCCTTTAGGAAACCTCAGGACTAGAGACAGAGATACTGCTTTATCCCTGGTCCTTTATGAAACCTCAGGACTAGAGACAGAGATACTGCTTTATCCCTGGTCCTTTAGGAAACCTCAGGACTAGAGACAGAGATACTGCTTTATCCCTGGTCCTTTAGGAAACCTCAGGACTAGAGACAGAGATACTGCTTTATCCCTGGTCCTTTAGGAAACCTCAGGACTAGAGACAGAGATACTGCTTTATCCCTGGTCCTTTAGGAAACCTCAGGACTAGAGACAGAGATACTGCTTTATCCCTGGTCCTTTAGGAAACCTCAGGACTAGAGACAGAGATACTGCTTTATCCCTGGTCCTCTAGGAAACCTCAGGACTAGAGACAGAGATACTGCTTTATCCCTGGTCCTTTAGGAAACCTCAGGACTAGAGACAGAGATACTGCTTTATCCCTGGTCCTTTAGGAAACCTCAGGACTAGAGACAGAGATACTGCTTTATCCCTGGTCCTTTAGGAAACCTCAGGACTAGAGACAGAGATACTGCTTTATCCCTGGTCCTTTAGGAAACCTCAGGACTAGAGACAGAGATACTGCTTTATCCCTGGTCCTTTAGGAAACCTCAGGACTAGAGACAGAGATACTGCTTTATCCCTGGTCCTTTAGGAAACCTCAGGACTAGAGACAGAGATACTGCTTTATCCCTGGTCCTTTAGGAAACCTCAGGACTAGAGACAGAGATACTGCTTTATCCCTGGTCCTTTAGGAAACCTCAGGACTAGAGACAGAGATACTGCTTTATCCCTGGTCCTTTAGGAAACCTCAGGACTAGAGACAGAGATACTGCTTTATCCCTGGTCCTTTAGGAAACCTCAGGACTAGAGACAGAGATACTGCTTTATCCCTGGTCCTTTAGGAAACCTCAGGACTAGAGACAGAGATACTGCTTTATCCCTGGTCCTTTAGGAAACCTCAGGACTAGAGACAGAGATACTGCTTTATCCCTGGTCCTTTAGGAAACCTCAGGACTAGAGACAGAGATACTGCTTTATCCCTGGTCCTTTGGAAACCTCAGGACTAGAGACAGAGATACTGCTTTATCCCTGGTCCTTTAGGAAACCTCAGGACTAGAGACAGAGATACTGCTTTATCCCTGGTCCTTTAGGAAACCTCAGGACTAGAGACAGAGATACTGCTTTATCCCTGGTCCTTTAGGAAACCTCAGGACTAGAGACAGAGATACTGCTTTATCCCTGGTCCTTTAGGAAACCTCAGGACTAGAGACAGAGATACTGCTTTATCCCTGGTCCTTTAGGAAACCTCAGGACTAGAGACAGAGATACTGCTTTATCCCTGGTCCTTTAGGAAACCTCAGGACTAGAGACAGAGATACTGCTTTATCCCTGGTCCTTTAGGAAACCTCAGGACTAGAGACAGAGATACTGCTTTATCCCTGGTCCTTTAGGAAACCTCAGGACTAGAGACAGAGATACTGCTTTATCCCTGGTCCTTTAGGAAACCTCAGGACTAGAGACAGAGATACTGCTTTATCCCTGGTCCTTTAGGAAACCTCAGGACTAGAGACAGAGATACTGCTTTATCCCTGGTCCTTTAGGAAACCTCAGGACTAGAGACAGAGATACTGCTTTATCCCTGGTCCTCTAGGAAACCTCAGGACTAGAGACAGAGATACTGCTTTATCCCTGGTCCTTTAGGAAACCTCAGGACTAGAGACAGAGATACTGCTTTATCCCTGGTCCTTTAGGAAACCTCAGGACTAGAGACAGAGATACTGCTTTATCCCTGGTCCTTTAGGAAACCTCAGGACTAGAGACAGAGATACTGCTTTATCCCTGGTCCTTTAGGAAACCTCAGGACTAGAGACAGAGATACTGCTTTATCCCTGGTCCTTTAGGAAACCTCAGGACTAGAGACAGAGATACTGCTTTATCCCTGGTCCTTTAGGAAACCTCAGGACTAGAGACAGAGATACTGCTTTATCCCTGGTCCTTTAGGAAACCTCAGGACTAGAGACAGAGATACTGCTTTATCCCTGGTTGCTCGGACTAGAGACAGAAATACTGCTTTATCCCTGGTCCTTTAGGAAACAGGACTAGAGACAGAGATACTGCTTTATCCCTGGTCCTTTAGGAAACCTCGGGACTAGAGACAGAGATACTGCTTTATCCCTGGTCCTTTAGGAAACCTCAGGACTAGAGACAGAGATACTGCTTTATCCCTGGTCCTTTAGGAAACCTCAGGACTAGAGACAGAGATACTGCTTTATCCCTGGTCCTTTAGGAAACCTCAGGACTAGAGACAGAGATACTGCTTTATCCCTGGTCCTTTAGGAAACCTCAGGACTAGAGACAGAGATACTGCTTTATCCCTGGTCCTCTAGGAAACCTCAGGACTAGAGACAGAGATACTGCTTTATCCCTGGTCCTTTAGGAAACCTCAGGACTAGAGACAGAGATACTGCTTTATCCCTGGTCCTTTAGGAAACCTCAGGACTAGAGACAGAGATACTGCTTTATCCCTGGTCCTTTAGGAAACCTCAGGACTAGAGACAGAGATACTGCTTTATCCCTGGTCTTTGGAACTAGGACTAGAGACAGAGATACTGCTTTATCCCTGGTCCTTTAGGAAACAGGACTAGAGACAGAGATACTGCTTTATCCCTGGTCCTTTAGGAAACCTCAGGACTAGAGACAGAGATACTGCTTTATCCCTGGTCCTTTAGGAAAC
Source organism: Coregonus clupeaformis (assembly GCF_020615455.1). NCBI lineage: Eukaryota > Metazoa > Chordata > Actinopteri > Salmoniformes > Salmonidae > Coregonus > Coregonus clupeaformis. Next base: position 28,699 of record NW_025535555.1, read on the forward strand.
CTCAGGACTAGAGACAGAGATACTGCTTTATCCCTGGTCCTTTAGGAAACCTCAGGACTAGAGACAGAGATACTGCTTTATCCCTGGTCCTTTAGGAAACCTCAGGACTAGAGACAGAGATACTGCTTTATCCCTGGTCCTTTAGGAAACCTCAGGACTAGAGACAGAGATACTGCTTTATCCCTGGTCCTTTAGGAAACCTCAGGACTAGAGACAGAGATACTGCTTTATCCCTGGTCCTTTAGGAAACCTCAGGACTAGAGACAGAGATACTGCTTTATCCCTGGTCCTTTAGGAAACCTCAGGACTAGAGACAGAGATACTGCTTTATCCCTGGTCCTTTAGGAAACCTCAGGACTAGAGACAGAGATACTGCTTTATCCCTGGTCCTTTAGGAAACCTCAGGACTAGAGACAGAGATACTGCTTTATCCCTGGTCCTTTAGGAAACCAGGACTAGAGACAGAGATACTGCTTTATCCCTGGTCCTTTAGGAAACCTCAGGACTAGAGACAGAGATACTGCTTTATCCCTGGTCCTTTAGGAAACCTCAGGACTAGAGACAGAGATACTGCTTTATCCCTGGTCCTTTAGGAAACCTCAGGACTAGAGACAGAGATACTGCTTTATCCCTGGTCCTTTAGGAAACCTCAGGACTAGAGACAGAGATACTGCTTTATCCCTGGTCCTTTAGGAAACCTCAGGACTAGAGACAGAGATACTGCTTTATCCCTGGTCCTTTAGGAAACCTCAGGACTAGAGACAGAGATACTGCTTTATCCCTGGTCCTTTAGGAAACCTCAGGACTAGAGACAGAGATACTGCTTTATCCCTGGTCCTTTGAAAAGGACTAGAGACAGAGATACTGCTTTATCCCTGGTCCTTTAGGAAACTCAGGACTAGAGACAGAGATACTGCTTTATCCCTGGTCCTTTAGGAAACCTCAGGACTAGAGACAGAGATACTGCTTTATCCCTGGTCCTTTAGGAAACCTCAGGACTAGAGACAGAGATACTGCTTTATCCCTGGTCCTTTAGGAAACCTCAGGACTAGAGACAGAGATACTGCTTTATCCCTGGTCCTTTAGGAAACCTCAGGACTAGAGACAGAGATACTGCTTTATCCCTGGTCCTTTAGGAAACCTCAGGACTAGAGACAGAGATACTGCTTTATCCCTGGTCCTTTAGGAAACCTCAGGACTAGAGACAGAGATACTGCTTTATCCCTGGTCCTTTAGGAAACCTCAGGACTAGAGACAGAGATACTGCTTTATCCCTGGTCCTTTAGGAAACCTCAGGACTAGAGACAGAGATACTGCTTTATCCCTGGTCCTTTAGGAAACCTCAGGACTAGAGACAGAGATACTGCTTTATCCCTGGTCCTTTAGGAAACCTCAGGACTAGAGACAGAGATACTGCTTTATCCCTGGTCCTTTAGGAAACCTCAGGACTAGAGACAGAGATACTGCTTTATCCCTGGTCCTTTAGGAAACCTCAGGACTAGAGACAGAGATACTGCTTTATCCCTGGTCCTTTAGGAAACCTCAGGACTAGAGACAGAGATACTGCTTTATCCCTGGTCCTTTAGGAAACCTCAGGACTAGAGACAGAGATACTGCTTTATCCCTGGTCCTTTAGGAAACCTCAGGACTAGAGACAGAGATACTGCTTTATCCCTGGTCCTTTAGGAAACCTCAGGACTAGAGACAGAGATACTGCTTTATCCCTGGTCCTTTAGGAAACCTCAGGACTAGAGACAGAGATACTGCTTTATCCCTGGTCCTTTAGGAAACCTCAGGACTAGAGACAGAGATACTGCTTTATCCCTGGTCCTTTAGGAAACCTCAGGACTAGAGACAGAGATACTGCTTTATCCCTGGTCCTTTAGGAAACCTCAGGACTAGAGACAGAGATACTGCTTTATCCCTGGTCCTTTAGGAAACCTCAGGACTAGAGACAGAGATACTGCTTTATCCCTGGTCCTTTAGGAAACCTCAGGACTAGAGACAGAGATACTGCTTTATCCCTGGTCCTTTAGGAAACCTCAGGACTAGAGACAGAGATACTGCTTTATCCCTGGGACTAGAGACAGAGATACTGCTTTATCCCTGGTCCTTTAGGAAACAGGACTAGAGACAGAGATACTGCTTTATCCCTGGTCCTTTAGGAAACCTCGGGACTAGAGACAGAGATACTGCTTTATCCCTGGTCCTTTATGAAACCTCAGGACTAGAGACAGAGATACTGCTTTATCCCTGGTCCTTTATGAAACCTCAGGACTAGAGACAGAGATACTGCTTTATCCCTGGTCCTTTAGGAAACCTCAGGACTAGAGACAGAGATACTGCTTTATCCCTGGTCCTTTAGGAAACCTCAGGACTAGAGACAGAGATACTGCTTTATCCCTGGTCCTTTAGGAAACCTCAGGACTAGAGACAGAGATACTGCTTTATCCCTGGTCCTTTAGGAAACCTCAGGACTAGAGACAGAGATACTGCTTTATCCCTGGTCCTTTAGGAAACCTCAGGACTAGAGACAGAGATACTGCTTTATCCCTGGTCCTTTAGGAAACCTCAGGACTAGAGACAGAGATACTGCTTTATCCCTGGTCCTTTAGGAAACCTCAGGACTAGAGACAGAGATACTGCTTTATCCCTGGTCCTTTAGGAAACCTCAGGACTAGAGACAGAGATACTGCTTTATCCCTGGTCCTTTAGGAAACCTCAGGACTAGAGACAGAGATACTGCTTTATCCCTGGTCCTTTAGGAAACCTCAGGACTAGAGACAGAGATACTGCTTTATCCCTGGTCCTTTAGGAAACCTCAGGACTAGAGACAGAGATACTGCTTTATCCCTGGTCCTTTAGGAAACCTCAGGACTAGAGACAGAGATACTGCTTTATCCCTGGTCCTTTAGGAAACCTCAGGACTAGAGACAGAGATACTGCTTTATCCCTGGTCCTTTAGGAAACCTCAGGACTAGAGACAGAGATACTGCTTTATCCCTGGTCCTTTAGGAAACCTCAGGACTAGAGACAGAGATACTGCTTTATCCCTGGTCCTTTAGGAAACCTCAGGACTAGAGACAGAGATACTGCTTTATCCCTGGTCCTTTAGGAAACCTCAGGACTAGAGACAGAGATACTGCTTTATCCCTGGTCCTTTAGGAAACCTCAGGACTAGAGACAGAGATACTGCTTTATCCCTGGTCCTTTAGGAAACCTCAGGACTAGAGACAGAGATACTGCTTTATCCCTGGTCCTTTAGGAAACCTCAGGACTAGAGACAGAGATACTGCTTTATCCCTGGGGGACTAGAGACAGAAATACTGCTTTATCCCTGGTCCTTTAGGAAACAGGACTAGAGACAGAGATACTGCTTTATCCCTGGTCCTTTAGGAAACCTCGGGACTAGAGACAGAGATACTGCTTTATCCCTGGTCCTTTAGGAAACCTCAGGACTAGAGACAGAGATACTGCTTTATCCCTGGTCCTTTAGGAAACCTCAGGACTAGAGACAGAGATACTGCTTTATCCCTGGTCCTTTAGGAAACCTCAGGACTAGAGACAGAGATACTGCTTTATCCCTGGTCCTTTAGGAAACCTCAGGACTAGAGACAGAGATACTGCTTTATCCCTGGTCCTTTAGGAAACCTCAGGACTAGAGACAGAGATACTGCTTTATCCCTGGTCCTTTAGGAAACCTCAGGACTAGAGACAGAGATACTGCTTTATCCCTGGTCCTTTAGGAAACCTCAGGACTAGAGACAGAGATACTGCTTTATCCCTGGTCCTTTAGGAAACCTCAGGACTAGAGACAGAGATACTGCTTTATCCCTGGTCCTTTAGGAAACCTCAGGACTAGAGACAGAGATACTGCTTTATCCCTGGTCCTCTAGGAAACCTCAGGACTAGAGACAGAGATACTGCTTTATCCCTGGTCCTTTAGGAAACCTCAGGACTAGAGACAGAGATACTGCTTTATCCCTGGTCCTTTAGGAAACCTCAGGACTAGAGACAGAGATACTGCTTTATCCCTGGTCCTTTAGGAAACCTCAGGACTAGAGACAGAGATACTGCTTTATCCCTGGTCCTTTAGGAAACCTCAGGACTAGAGACAGAGATACTGCTTTATCCCTGGTCCTTTAGGAAACCTCAGGACTAGAGACAGAGATACTGCTTTATCCCTGGTCCTTTAGGAAACCTCAGGACTAGAGACAGAGATACTGCTTTATCCCTGGTCCTTTAGGAAACCTCAGGACTAGAGACAGAGATACTGCTTTATCCCTGGTCCTTTAGGAAACCTCAGGACTAGAGACAGAGATACTGCTTTATCCCTGGTCCTTTAGGAAACCTCAGGACTAGAGACAGAGATACTGCTTTATCCCTGGTCCTTTAGGAAACCTCAGGACTAGAGACAGAGATACTGCTTTATCCCTGGTCCTTTAGGAAACCTCAGGACTAGAGACAGAGATACTGCTTTATCCCTGGTCCTTTAGGAAACCTCAGGACTAGAGACAGAGATACTGCTTTATCCCTGGTCCTTTAGGAAACCTCAGGACTAGAGACAGAGATACTGCTTTATCCCTGGTCCTTTAGGAAACCTCAGGACTAGAGACAGAGATACTGCTTTATCCCTGGTCCTTTAGGAAACCTCAGGACTAGAGACAGAGATACTGCTTTATCCCTGGTCCTTTAGGAAACCTCAGGACTAGAGACAGAGATACTGCTTTATCCCTGGTCCTTTAGGAAACCTCAGGACTAGAGACAGAGATACTGCTTTATCCCTGGTCCTTTAGGAAACCTCAGGACTAGAGACAGAGATACTGCTTTATCCCTGGTCCTTTAGGAAACCTCAGGACTAGAGACAGAGATACTGCTTTATCCCTGGTCCTTTAGGAAACCTCAGGACTAGAGACAGAGATACTGCTTTATCCCTGGTCCTTTAGGAAACCTCAGGACTAGAGACAGAGATACTGCTTTATCCCTGGAAGGACTAGAGACAGAAATACTGCTATATCCCTGGTCCTTTAGGAAACAGGACTAGAGACAGAGATACTGCTTTATCCCTGGTCCTTTAGGAAACCTCAGGACTAGAGACAGAGATACTGCTTTATCCCTGGTCCTTTAGGAAACCTCAGGACTAGAGACAGAGATACTGCTTTATCCCTGGTCCTTTAGGAAACCTCAGGACTAGAGACAGAGATACTGCTTTATCCCTGGTCCTTTATGAAACCTCAGGACTAGAGACAGAGATACTGCTTTATCCCTGGTCCTTTAGGAAACCTCAGGACTAGAGACAGAGATACTGCTTTATCCCTGGTCCTTTAGGAAACCTCAGGACTAGAGACAGAGATACTGCTTTATCCCTGGGCGCTAGAGACAGAGATACTGCTTTATCCCTGGTCCTTTAGGAAACCTAAGGACTAGAGACAGAGATACTGCTTTATCCCTGGTCCTTTAGGAAACCTCAGGACTAGAGACAGAGATACTGCTTTATCCCTGGGACTAGAGACAGAGATACTGCTTTATCCCTGGTCCTTTAGGAAACCTCAGGACTAGAGACAGAGATACTGCTTTATCCCTGGTCCTTTATGAAACCTCAGGACTAGAGACAGAGATACTGCTTTATCCCTGGTCCTTTAGGAAACCTCAGGACTAGAGACAGAGATACTGCTTTATCCCTGGTCCTTTAGGAAACCTCAGGACTAGAGACAGAGATACTGCTTTATCCCTGGTCCTTTAGGAAACCTCAGGACTAGAGACAGAGATACTGCTTTATCCCTGGTCCTCTAGGAAACCTCAGGACTAGAGACAGAGATACTGCTTTATCCCTGGTCCTTTAGGAAACCTCAGGACTAGAGACAGAGATACTGCTTTATCCCTGGTCCTTTAGGAAACCTCAGGACTAGAGACAGAGATACTGCTTTATCCCTGGTCCTTTAGGAAACCTCAGGACTAGAGACAGAGATACTGCTTTATCCCTGGTCCTTTAGGAAACCTCAGGACTAGAGACAGAGATACTGCTTTATCCCTGGTCCTTTGAACCTCGGGACTAGAGACAGAGATACTGCTTTATCCCTGGTCCTTTAGGAAACCTCAGGACTAGAGACAGAGATACTGCTTTATCCCTGGTCCTTTAGGAAACCTCAGGACTAGAGACAGAGATACTGCTTTATCCCTGGTCCTTTAGGAAACCTCAGGACTAGAGACAGAGATACTGCTTTATCCCTGGTCCTTTATGAAACCTCAGGACTAGAGACAGAGATACTGCTTTATCCCTGGTCCTTTAGGAAACCTCAGGACTAGAGACAGAGATACTGCTTTATCCCTGGTCCTTTAGGAAACCTCAGGACTAGAGACAGAGATACTGCTTTATCCCTGGTCCTTTAGGAAACCTCAGGACTAGAGACAGAGATACTGCTTTATCCCTGGTCCTTTAGGAAACCTCAGGACTAGAGACAGAGATACTGCTTTATCCCTGGTCCTTTAGGAAACCTCAGGACTAGAGACAGAGATACTGCTTTATCCCTGGTCCTTTAGGAAACCTCAGGACTAGAGACAGAGATACTGCTTTATCCCTGGTCCTTTAGGAAACCTCAGGACTAGAGACAGAGATACTGCTTTATCCCTGGTCCTTTAGGAAACCTCAGGACTAGAGACAGAGATACTGCTTTATCCCTGGTCCTTTAGGAAACCTCAGGACTAGAGACAGAGATACTGCTTTATCCCTGGTCCTTTAGGAAACCTCAGGACTAGAGACAGAGATACTGCTTTATCCCTGGTCCTTTAGGAAACCTCAGGACTAGAGACAGAGATACTGCTTTATCCCTGGTCCTTTAGGAAACCTCAGGACTAGAGACAGAGATACTGCTTTATCCCTGGTCCTTTAGGAAACCTCAGGACTAGAGACAGAGATACTGCTTTATCCCTGGTCCTTTAGGAAACCTCAGGACTAGAGACAGAGATACTGCTTTATCCCTGGTCCTTTAGGAAACCTCAGGACTAGAGACAGAGATACTGCTTTATCCCTGGTCCTTTAGGAAACCTCAGGACTAGAGACAGAGATACTGCTTTATCCCTGGTCCTTTAGGAAACCTCAGGACTAGAGACAGAGATACTGCTTTATCCCTGGTCCTTTAGGAAACCTCAGGACTAGAGACAGAGATACTGCTTTATCCCTGGTCCTTTAGGAAACCTCAGGACTAGAGACAGAGATACTGCTTTATCCCTGGTCCTTTAGGAAACCTCAGGACTAGAGACAGAGATACTGCTTTATCCCTGGTCCTTTAGGAAACCTCAGGACTAGAGACAGAGATACTGCTTTATCCCTGGTCCTTTAGGAAACCTCAGGACTAGAGACAGAGATACTGCTTTATCCCTGGTCCTTTAGGAAACCTCAGGACTAGAGACAGAGATACTGCTTTATCCCTGGTCCTTTAGGAAACCTCAGGACTAGAGACAGAGATACTGCTTTATCCCTGGTCCTTTAGGAAACCTCAGGACTAGAGACAGAGATACTGCTTTATCCCTGGTCCTTTAGGAAACCTCAGGACTAGAGACAGAGATACTGCTTTATCCCTGGTCCTTTAGGAAACCTCAGGACTAGAGACAGAGATACTGCTTTATCCCTGGTCCTTTAGGAAACCTCAGGACTAGAGACAGAGATACTGCTTTATCCCTGGTCCTTTAGGAAACCTCAGGACTAGAGACAGAGATACTGCTTTATCCCTGGTCCTTTAGGAAACCTCAGGACTAGAGACAGAGATACTGCTTTATCCCTGGTCCTTTAGGAAACCTCAGGACTAGAGACAGAGATACTGCTTTATCCCTGGTCCTTTAGGAAACCTCAGGACTAGAGACAGAGATACTGCTTTATCCCTGGTCCTTTAGGAAACCTCAGGACTAGAGACAGAGATACTGCTTTATCCCTGGTCCTTTAGGAAACCTCAGGACTAGAGACAGAGATACTGCTTTATCCCTGGAGGACTAGAGACAGAGATACTGCTTTATCCCTGGTCCTTTAGGAAACCCAGGACTAGAGACAGAGATACTGCTTTATCCCTGGTCCTTTAGGAAACCTCGGGACTAGAGACAGAGATACTGCTTTATCCCTGGTCCTTTAGGAAACCTCAGGACTAGAGACAGAGATACTGCTTTATCCCTGGTCCTTTAGGAAACCTCAGGACTAGAGACAGAGATACTGCTTTATCCCTGGTCCTTTAGGAAACCTCAGGACTAGAGACAGAGATACTGCTTTATCCCTGGTCCTTTAGGAAACCTCAGGACTAGAGACAGAGATACTGCTTTATCCCTGGTCCTTTAGGAAACCTCAGGACTAGAGACAGAGATACTGCTTTATCCCTGGTCCTTTAGGAAACCTCAGGACTAGAGACAGAGATACTGCTTTATCCCTGGTCCTTTAGGAAACCTCAGGACTAGAGACAGAGATACTGCTTTATCCCTGGTCCTTTAGGAAACCTCAGGACTAGAGACAGAGATACTGCTTTATCCCTGGTCCTTTAGGAAACCTCAGGACTAGAGACAGAGATACTGCTTTATCCCTGGTCCTCTAGGAAACCTCAGGACTAGAGACAGAGATACTGCTTTATCCCTGGTCCTTTAGGAAACCTCAGGACTAGAGACAGAGATACTGCTTTATCCCTGGTCCTTTAGGAAACCTCAGGACTAGAGACAGAGATACTGCTTTATCCCTGGTCCTTTAGGAAACCTCAGGACTAGAGACAGAGATACTGCTTTATCCCTGGTCCTTTAGGAAACCTCAGGACTAGAGACAGAGATACTGCTTTATCCCTGGTCCTTTAGGAAACCTCAGGACTAGAGACAGAGATACTGCTTTATCCCTGGTCCTTTAGGAAACCTCAGGACTAGAGACAGAGATACTGCTTTATCCCTGGTCCTTTAGGAAACCTCAGGACTAGAGACAGAGATACTGCTTTATCCCTGGTCCTTTAGGAAACCTCAGGACTAGAGACAGAGATACTGCTTTATCCCTGGTCCTTTAGGAAACCTCAGGACTAGAGACAGAGATACTGCTTTATCCCTGGTCCTTTAGGAAACCTCAGGACTAGAGACAGAGATACTGCTTTATCCCTGGTCCTTTAGGAAACCTCAGGACTAGAGACAGAGATACTGCTTTATCCCTGGTCCTTTAGGAAACCTCAGGACTAGAGACAGAGATACTGCTTTATCCCTGGTCCTTTAGGAAACCTCAGGACTAGAGACAGAGATACTGCTTTATCCCTGGTCCTTTAGGAAACCTCAGGACTAGAGACAGAGATACTGCTTTATCCCTGGTCCTTTAGGAAACCTCAGGACTAGAGACAGAGATACTGCTTTATCCCTGGTCCTTTAGGAAACCTCAGGACTAGAGACAGAGATACTGCTTTATCCCTGGTCCTTTAGGAAACCTCAGGACTAGAGACAGAGATACTGCTTTATCCCTGGTCCTTTAGGAAACCTCAGGACTAGAGACAGAGATACTGCTTTATCCCTGGTCCTTTAGGAAACCTCAGGACTAGAGACAGAGATACTGCTTTATCCCTGGTCCTTTAGGAAACCTCAGGACTAGAGACAGAGATACTGCTTTATCCCTGGTCCTTTAGGAAACCTCAGGACTAGAGACAGAGATACTGCTTTATCCCTGGTCCTTTAGGAAACCTCAGGACTAGAGACAGAGATACTGCTTTATCCCTGGTCCTTTAGGAAACCTCAGGACTAGAGACAGAGATACTGCTTTATCCCTGGCCTTTAGGAAACTCAGGACTAGAGACAGAGATACTGCTTTATCCCTGGTCCTTTAGGAAACCTCAGGACTAGAGACAGAGATACTGCTTTATCCCTGGTCCTTTAGGAAACCTCAGGACTAGAGACAGAGATACTGCTTTATCCCTGGTCCTTTAGGAAACCTCAGGACTAGAGACAGAGATACTGCTTTATCCCTGGTCCTTTATGAAACCTCAGGACTAGAGACAGAGATACTGCTTTATCCCTGGTCCTTTATGAAACCTCAGGACTAGAGACAGAGATACTGCTTTATCCCTGGTCCTTTAGGAAACCTCAGGACTAGAGACAGAGATACTGCTTTATCCCTGGTCCTTTAGGAAACCTCAGGACTAGAGACAGAGATATGTTATCCCTGGGACTAGAGACAGAGATACTGCTTTATCCCTGGTCCTTTAGGAAACCTCAGGACTAGAGACAGAGATACTGCTTTATCCCTGGTCCTTTAGGAAACCTCAGGACTAGAGACAGAGATACTGCTTTATCCCTGGGACTAGAGACAGAGATACTGCTTTATCCCTGGTCCTTTAGGAAAACAGGACTAGAGACAGAGATACTGCTTTATCCCTGGTCCTTTAGGAAACCTCAGGACTAGAGACAGAGATACTGCTTTATCCCTGGTCCTTTAGGAAACCTCAGGACTAGAGACAGAGATACTGCTTTATCCCTGGTCCTTTAGGAAACCTCAGGACTAGAGACAGAGATACTGCTTTATCCCTGGTCCTTTAGGAAACCTCAGGACTAGAGACAGAGATACTGCTTTATCCCTGGTCCTTTAGGAAACCTCAGGACTAGAGACAGAGATACTGCTTTATCCCTGGTCCTTTAGGAAACCTCAGGACTAGAGACAGAGATACTGCTTTATCCCTGGTCCTTTAGGAAACCTCAGGACTAGAGACAGAGATACTGCTTTATCCCTGGTCCTTTAGGAAACCTCAGGACTAGAGACAGAGATACTGCTTTATCCCTGGTCCTTTAGGAAACCTCAGGACTAGAGACAGAGATACTGCTTTATCCCTGGGACTAGAGACAGAGATACTGCTTTATCCCTGGTCCTTTAGGAAACAGGACTAGAGACAGAGATACTGCTTTATCCCTGGTCCTTTAGGAAACCTCGGGACTAGAGACAGAGATACTGCTTTATCCCTGGTCCTTTAGGAAACCTCAGGACTAGAGACAGAGATACTGCTTTATCCCTGGTCCTTTAGGAAACCTCAGGACTAGAGACAGAGATACTGCTTTATCCCTGGTCCTTTATGAAACCTCAGGACTAGAGACAGAGATACTGCTTTATCCCTGGTCCTCTAGGAAACCTCAGGACTAGAGACAGAGATACTGCTTTATCCCTGGTCCTTTATGAAACCTCAGGACTAGAGACAGAGATACTGCTTTATCCCTGGTCCTTTAGGAAACCTCAGGACTAGAGACAGAGATACTGCTTTATCCCTGGTCCTTTAGGAAACCTCAGGACTAGAGACAGAGATACTGCTTTATCCCTGGTCCTTTAGGAAACCTCAGGACTAGAGACAGAGATACTGCTTTATCCCTGGTCCTTTAGGAAACCTCAGGACTAGAGACAGAGATACTGCTTTATCCCTGGTCCTTTAGGAAACCTCAGGACTAGAGACAGAGATACTGCTTTATCCCTGGTCCTTTAGGAAACCTCAGGACTAGAGACAGAGATACTGCTTTATCCCTGGTCCTTTAGGAAACCTCAGGACTAGAGACAGAGATACTGCTTTATCCCTGGTCCTTTAGGAAACCTCAGGACTAGAGACAGAGATACTGCTTTATCCCTGGTCCTTTAGGAAACCTCAGGACTAGAGACAGAGATACTGCTTTATCCCTGGTCCTTTAGGAAACCTCAGGACTAGAGACAGAGATACTGCTTTATCCCTGGTCCTTTAGGAAACCTCAGGACTAGAGACAGAGATACTGCTTTATCCCTGGTCCTTTAGGAAACCTCAGGACTAGAGACAGAGATACTGCTTTATCCCTGGTCCTTTAGGAAACCTCAGGACTAGAGACAGAGATACTGCTTTATCCCTGGTCCTTTAGGAAACCTCAGGACTAGAGACAGAGATACTGCTTTATCCCTGGTCCTTTAGGAAACCTCAGGACTAGAGACAGAGATACTGCTTTATCCCTGGTCCTTTAGGAAACCTCAGGACTAGAGACAGAGATACTGCTTTATCCCTGGTCCTTTAGGAAACCTCAGGACTAGAGACAGAGATACTGCTTTATCCCTGGTCCTTTAGGAAACCTCAGGACTAGAGACAGAGATACTGCTTTATCCCTGGTCCTTTAGGAAACCTCAGGACTAGAGACAGAGATACTGCTTTATCCCTGGTCCTTTAGGAAACCTCAGGACTAGAGACAGAGATACTGCTTTATCCCTGGTCCTTTAGGAAACCTCAGGACTAGAGACAGAGATACTGCTTTATCCCTGGGACTAGAGACAGAAATACTGCTTTATCCCTGGTCCTTTAGGAAACCTCAGGACTAGAGACAGAGATACTGCTTTATCCCTGGTCCTTTAGGAAACCTCAGGACTAGAGACAGAGATACTGCTTTATCCCTGGTCCTTTAGGAAACCTCAGGACTAGAGACAGAGATACTGCTTTATCCCTGGTCCTTTATGAAACCTCAGGACTAGAGACAGAGATACTGCTTTATCCCTGGTCCTTTAGGAAACCTCAGGACTAGAGACAGAGATACTGCTTTATCCCTGGTCCTTTAGGAAACCTCAGGACTAGAGACAGAGATACTGCTTTATCCCTGGTCCTTTAGGAAACCTCAGGACTAGAGACAGAGATACTGCTTTATCCCTGGTCAGGACTAGAGACAGAGATACTGCTTTATCCCTGGTCCTTTAGGAAAACAGGACTAGAGACAGAGATACTGCTTTATCCCTGGTCCTTTAGGAAACCTCAGGACTAGAGACAGAGATACTGCTTTATCCCTGGTCCTTTAGGAAACCTCAGGACTAGAGACAGAGATACTGCTTTATCCCTGGTCCTTTAGGAAACCTCAGGACTAGAGACAGAGATACTGCTTTATCCCTGGTCCTTTAGGAAACCTCAGGACTAGAGACAGAGATACTGCTTTATCCCTGGTCCTTTAGGAAACCTCAGGACTAGAGACAGAGATACTGCTTTATCCCTGGTCCTTTAGGAAACCTCAGGACTAGAGACAGAGATACTGCTTTATCCCTGGTCCTTTAGGAAACCTCAGGACTAGAGACAGAGATACTGCTTTATCCCTGGTCCTTTAGGAAACCTCAGGACTAGAGACAGAGATACTGCTTTATCCCTGGTCCTTTAGGAAACCTCAGGACTAGAGACAGAGATACTGCTTTATCCCTGGTCCTTTAGGAAACCTCAGGACTAGAGACAGAGATACTGCTTTATCCCTGGTCCTTTAGGAAAACCAGGACTAGAGACAGAGATACTGCTTTATCCCTGGTCCTTTAGGAAACCTCAGGACTAGAGACAGAGATACTGCTTTATCCCTGGTCCTTTAGGAAACCTCAGGACTAGAGACAGAGATACTGCTTTATCCCTGGTCCTTTAGGAAACCTCAGGACTAGAGACAGAGATACTGCTTTATCCCTGGTCCTTTAGGAAACCTCAGGACTAGAGACAGAGATACTGCTTTATCCCTGGTCCTTTAGGAAACCTCAGGACTAGAGACAGAGATACTGCTTTATCCCTGGTCCTTTAGGAAACCTCAGGACTAGAGACAGAGATACTGCTTTATCCCTGGTTAGGACTAGAGACAGAGATACTGCTTTATCCCTGGTCCTTTAGGAAACCTCAGGACTAGAGACAGAGATACTGCTTTATCCCTGGTCCTTTAGGAAACCTCAGGACTAGAGACAGAGATACTGCTTTATCCCTGGTCCTTTAGGAAACCTCAGGACTAGAGACAGAGATACTGCTTTATCCCTGGTCCTTTATGAAACCTCAGGACTAGAGACAGAGATACTGCTTTATCCCTGGTCCTTTAGGAAACCTCAGGACTAGAGACAGAGATACTGCTTTATCCCTGGTCCTTTAGGAAACCTCAGGACTAGAGACAGAGATACTGCTTTATCCCTGGTCCTTTAGGAAACCTCAGGACTAGAGACAGAGATACTGCTTTATCCCTGGTTGGAACTAACTAGAGACAGAAATACTGCTTTATCCCTGGTCCTTTAGGAAACCTAAGGACTAGAGACAGAGATACTGCTTTATCCCTGGTCCTTTAGGAAACCTCAGGACTAGAGACAGAGATACTGCTTTATCCCTGGGGACTAGAGACAGAGATACTGCTTTATCCCTGGTCCTTTAGGAAAACAGGACTAGAGACAGAGATACTGCTTTATCCCTGGTCCTTTAGGAAACCTCAGGACTAGAGACAGAGATACTGCTTTATCCCTGGTCCTTTAGGAAACCTCAGGACTAGAGACAGAGATACTGCTTTATCCCTGGTCCTTTAGGAAACCTCAGGACTAGAGACAGAGATACTGCTTTATCCCTGGTCCTTTAGGAAACCTCAGGACTAGAGACAGAGATACTGCTTTATCCCTGGTCCTTTAGGAAACCTCAGGACTAGAGACAGAGATACTGCTTTATCCCTGGTCCTTTAGGAAACCTCAGGACTAGAGACAGAGATACTGCTTTATCCCTGGTCCTCTAGGAAACCTCAGGACTAGAGACAGAGATACTGCTTTATCCCTGGTCCTTTAGGAAACCTCAGGACTAGAGACAGAGATACTGCTTTATCCCTGGTCCTTTAGGAAACCTCAGGACTAGAGACAGAGATACTGCTTTATCCCTGGGACTAGAGACAGAAATACTGCTTTATCCCTGGTCCTTTAGGAAACCTCAGGACTAGAGACAGAGATACTGCTTTATCCCTGGTCCTTTAGGAAACCTCAGGGACTAGAGACAGAGATACTGCTTTATCCCTGGTCCTTTAGGAAACCTCAGGACTAGAGACAGAGATACTGCTTTATCCCTGGTCCTTTATGAAACCTCAGGACTAGAGACAGAGATACTGCTTTATCCCTGGTCCTTTAGGAAACCTCAGGACTAGAGACAGAGATACTGCTTTATCCCTGGTCCTCTAGGAAACCTCAGGACTAGAGACAGAGATACTGCTTTATCCCTGGTCCTTTAGGAAACCTCAGGACTAGAGACAGAGATACTGCTTTATCCCTGGTCCTTTAGGAAACCTCAGGACTAGAGACAGAGATACTGCTTTATCCCTGGTCCTTTAGGAAACCTCAGGACTAGAGACAGAGATACTGCTTTATCCCTGGTCCTTTAGGAAACCTCAGGACTAGAGACAGAGATACTGCTTTATCCCTGGTCCTTTAGGAAACCTCAGGACTAGAGACAGAGATACTGCTTTATCCCTGGTCCTTTATGAAACCTCAGGACTAGAGACAGAGATACTGCTTTATCCCTGGTCCTTTAGGAAACCTCAGGACTAGAGACAGAGATACTGCTTTATCCCTGGTCCTTTAGGAAACCTCAGGACTAGAGACAGAGATACTGCTTTATCCCTGGTCCTTTAGGAAACCTCAGGACTAGAGACAGAGATACTGCTTTATCCCTGGTCCTTTAGGAAACCTCAGGACTAGAGACAGAGATACTGCTTTATCCCTGGTCCTTTAGGAAACCTCAGGACTAGAGACAGAGATACTGCTTTATCCCTGGTCCTTTATGAAACCTCAGGACTAGAGACAGAGATACTGCTTTATCCCTGGTCCTTTAGGAAACCTCAGGACTAGAGACAGAGATACTGCTTTATCCCTGGTCCTTTAGGAAACCTCAGGACTAGAGACAGAGATACTGCTTTATCCCTGGGACTAGAGACAGAAATACTGCTTTATCCCTGGTCCTTTAGGAAAAAGGACTAGAGACAGAGATACTGCTTTATCCCTGGTCCTTTAGGAAACCTCAGGACTAGAGACAGAGATACTGCTTTATCCCTGGGACTAGAGACAGAAATACTGCTTTATCCCTGGTCCTTTAGGAAATCAGGACTAGAGACAGAGATACTGCTTTATCCCTGGTCCTTTAGGAAACCTCAGGACTAGAGACAGAGATACTGCTTTATCCCTGGTCCTTTAGGAAACCTCAGGACTAGAGACAGAGATACTGCTTTATCCCTGGTCCTTTAGGAAACCTCAGGACTAGAGACAGAGATACTGCTTTATCCCTGGTCCTTTAGGAAACCTCAGGACTAGAGACAGAGATACTGCTTTATCCCTGGTCCTCTAGGAAACCTCAGGACTAGAGACAGAGATACTGCTTTATCCCTGGTCCTTTAGGAAACCTCAGGACTAGAGACAGAGATACTGCTTTATCCCTGGTCCTCTAGGAAACCTCAGGACTAGAGACAGAGATACTGCTTTATCCCTGGTCCTTTAGGAAACCTCAGGACTAGAGACAGAGATACTGCTTTATCCCTGGTCCTTTAGGAAACCTCAGGACTAGAGACAGAGATACTGCTTTATCCCTGGGACTAGAGACAGAGATACTGCTTTATCCCTGGTCCTTTAGGAAACAGGACTAGAGACAGAGATACTGCTTTATCCCTGGTCCTTTAGGAAACCTCAGGACTAGAGACAGAGATACTGCTTTATCCCTGGTCCTTTAGGAAACCTCAGGACTAGAGACAGAGATACTGCTTTATCCCTGGTCCTTTATGAAACCTCAGGACTAGAGACAGAGATACTGCTTTATCCCTGGTCCTTTAGGAAACCTCAGGACTAGAGACAGAGATACTGCTTTATCCCTGGTCCTTTAGGAAACCTCAGGACTAGAGACAGAGATACTGCTTTATCCCTGGTCCTTTAGGAAACCTCAGGACTAGAGACAGAGATACTGCTTTATCCCTGGTCCTTTAGGAAACCTCAGGACTAGAGACAGAGATACTGCTTTATCCCTGGTCCTTTAGGAAACCTCAGGACTAGAGACAGAGATACTGCTTTATCCCTGGTCCTTTAGGAAACCTCAGGACTAGAGACAGAGATACTGCTTTATCCCTGGTCCTTTAGGAAACCTCAGGACTAGAGACAGAGATACTGCTTTATCCCTGGTCCTTTAGGAAACCTCAGGACTAGAGACAGAGATACTGCTTTATCCCTGGTCCTTTAGGAAACCTCAGGACTAGAGACAGAGATACTGCTTTATCCCTGGTCCTTTAGGAAACCTCAGGACTAGAGACAGAGATACTGCTTTATCCCTGGTCCTTTAGGAAACCTCAGGACTAGAGACAGAGATACTGCTTTATCCCTGGTCCTTTAGGAAACCTCAGGACTAGAGACAGAGATACTGCTTTATCCCTGGTCCTTTAGGAAACCTCAGGACTAGAGACAGAGATACTGCTTTATCCCTGGTCCTTTAGGAAACCTCAGGACTAGAGACAGAGATACTGCTTTATCCCTGGTCCTTTAGGAAACCTCAGGACTAGAGACAGAGATACTGCTTTATCCCTGGTCCTTTAGGAAACCTCAGGACTAGAGACAGAGATACTGCTTTATCCCTGGTCCTTTAGGAAACCTCAGGACTAGAGACAGAGATACTGCTTTATCCCTGGGACTAGAGACAGAGATACTGCTTTATCCCTGGTCCTTTAGGAAACAGGACTAGAGACAGAGATACTGCTTTATCCCTGGTCCTTTAGGAAACCTCAGGACTAGAGACAGAGATACTGCTTTATCCCTGGTCCTTTAGGAAACCTCAGGACTAGAGACAGAGATACTGCTTTATCCCTGGTCCTTTAGGAAACCTCAGGACTAGAGACAGAGATACTGCTTTATCCCTGGTCCTTTAGGAAACCTCAGGACTAGAGACAGAGATACTGCTTTATCCCTGGTCCTTTAGGAAACCTCAGGACTAGAGACAGAGATACTGCTTTATCCCTGGTCCTTTAGGAAACCTCAGGACTAGAGACAGAGATACTGCTTTATCCCTGGGACTAGAGACAGAAATACTGCTTTATCCCTGGTCCTTTAGGAAACACAGGACTAGAGACAGAGATACTGCTTTATCCCTGGTCCTTTAGGAAACCTCGGGACTAGAGACAGAGATACTGCTTTATCCCTGGTCCTTTAGGAAACCTCGGGACTAGAGACAGAGATACTGCTTCGTCCCTGGTCCTTTAGGAAACCTCAGGACTAGAGACAGAGATACTGCTTTATCCCTGGTCCTTTAGGAAACCTCAGGACTAGAGACAGAGATACTGCTTTATCCCTGGTCCTTTAGGAAACCTCAGGACTAGAGACAGAGATACTGCTTTATCCCTGGTCCTCTAGGAAACCTCAGGACTAGAGACAGAGATACTGCTTTATCCCTGGTCCTTTAGGAAACCTCAGGACTAGGGACAGAGATACTGCTTTATCCCTGGTCCTTTAGGAAACCTCAGGACTAGAGACAGAGATACTGCTTTATCCCTGGTCCTTTAGGAAACCTCAGGACTAGAGACAGAGATACTGCTTTATCCCTGGTCCTTTAGGAAACCTCAGGACTAGAGACAGAGATACTGCTTTATCCCTGGTCCTTTAGGAAATCAGGACTAGAGACAGAGATACTGCTTTATCCCTGGTCCTTTAGGAAACCTCAGGACTAGAGACAGAGATACTGCTTTATCCCTGGTCCTTTAGGAAACCTCAGGACTAGAGACAGAGATACTGCTTTATCCCTGGTCCTTTAGGAAACCTCAGGACTAGAGACAGAGATACTGCTTTATCCCTGGTCCTTTAGGAAACCTCAGGACTAGAGACAGAGATACTGCTTTATCCCTGGTCCTTTAGGAAACCTCAGGACTAGAGACAGAGATACTGCTTTATCCCTGGTCCTTTAGGAAACCTCAGGACTAGAGACAGAGATACTGCTTTATCCCTGGGACTAGAGACAGAAATACTGCTATATCCCTGGTCCTTTAGGAAACAGGACTAGAGACAGAGATACTGCTTTATCCCTGGTCCTTTAGGAAACCTCAGGACTAGAGACAGAGATACTGCTTTATCCCTGGTCCTTTAGGAAACCTCAGGACTAGAGACAGAGATACTGCTTTATCCCTGGTCCTTTAGGAAACCTCAGGACTAGAGACAGAGATACTGCTTTATCCCTGGTCCTTTATGAAACCTCAGGACTAGAGACAGAGATACTGCTTTATCCCTGGTCCTTTAGGAAACCTCAGGACTAGAGACAGAGATACTGCTTTATCCCTGGTCCTTTAGGAAACCTCAGGACTAGAGACAGAGATACTGCTTTATCCCTGGGACTAGAGACAGAGATACTGCTTTATCCCTGGTCCTTTAGGAAACTCAGGACTAGAGACAGAGATACTGCTTTATCCCTGGTCCTTTAGGAAACCTCAGGACTAGAGACAGAGATACTGCTTTATCCCTGGGGGACTAGAGACAGAGATACTGCTTTATCCCTGGTCCTTTAGGAAACAGGACTAGAGACAGAGATACTGCTTTATCCCTGGTCCTTTAGGAAACCTCAGGACTAGAGACAGAGATACTGCTTTATCCCTGGTCCTTTAGGAAACCTCAGGACTAGAGACAGAGATACTGCTTTATCCCTGGTCCTTTAGGAAACCTCAGGACTAGAGACAGAGATACTGCTTTATCCCTGGTCCTTTAGGAAACCTCAGGACTAGAGACAGAGATACTGCTTTATCCCTGGTCCTCTAGGAAACCTCAGGACTAGAGACAGAGATACTGCTTTATCCCTGGTCCTTTAGGAAACCTCAGGACTAGAGACAGAGATACTGCTTTATCCCTGGTCCTTTAGGAAACCTCAGGACTAGAGACAGAGATACTGCTTTATCCCTGGTCCTTTAGGAAACCTCAGGACTAGAGACAGAGATACTGCTTTATCCCTGGTCCTTTAGGAAACCTCAGGACTAGAGACAGAGATACTGCTTTATCCCTGGGACTAGAGACAGAAATACTGCTTTATCCCTGGTCCTTTAGGAAACAGGACTAGAGACAGAGATACTGCTTTATCCCTGGTCCTTTAGGAAACCTCGGGACTAGAGACAGAGATACTGCTTTATCCCTGGTCCTTTAGGAAACCTCAGGACTAGAGACAGAGATACTGCTTTATCCCTGGTCCTTTATGAAACCTCAGGACTAGAGACAGAGATACTGCTTTATCCCTGGTCCTTTATGAAACCTCAGGACTAGAGACAGAGATACTGCTTTATCCCTGGTCCTCTAGGAAACCTCAGGACTAGAGACAGAGATACTGCTTTATCCCTGGTCCTTTAGGAAACCTCAGGACTAGAGACAGAGAACTGCTTTATCCCTGGTCCTTTAGGAAACCTCAGGACTAGAGACAGAGATACTGCTTTATCCCTGGTCCTTTAGGAAACAGGACTAGAGACAGAGATACTGCTTTATCCCTGGTCCTTTAGGAAACCTCAGGACTAGAGACAGAGAACTGCTTTATCCCTGGTCCTTTATGAAACCTCAGGACTAGAGACAGAGATACTGCTTTATCCCTGGTCCTTTAGGAAACCTCAGGACTAGAGACAGAGATACTGCTTTATCCCTGGTCCTTTAGGAAACCTCAGGACTAGAGACAGAGATACTGCTTTATCCCTGGTCCTTTAGGAAACCTCAGGACTAGAGACAGAGATACTGCTTTATCCCTGGTCCTTTAGGAAACCTCAGGACTAGAGACAGAGATACTGCTTTATCCCTGGTCCTTTAGGAAACCTCAGGACTAGAGACAGAGATACTGCTTTATCCCTGGTCCTTTAGGAAACCTCAGGACTAGAGACAGAGATACTGCTTTATCCCTGGTCCTTTAGGAAACCTCAGGACTAGAGACAGAGATACTGCTTTATCCCTGGTCCTTTAGGAAACCTCAGGACTAGAGACAGAGATACTGCTTTATCCCTGGTCCTTTAGGAAACCTCAGGACTAGAGACAGAGATACTGCTTTATCCCTGGGACTAGAGACAGAAATACTGCTTTATCCCTGGTCCTTTAGGAAACAGGACTAGAGACAGAGATACTGCTTTATCCCTGGTCCTTTAGGAAACCTCAGGACTAGAGACAGAGATACTGCTTTATCCCTGGTCCTTTAGGAAACCTCAGGACTAGAGACAGAGATACTGCTTTATCCCTGGTCCTTTAGGAAACCTCAGGACTAGAGACAGAGATACTGCTTCATCCCTGGTCCTTTATGAAACCTCAGGACTAGAGACAGAGATACTGCTTTATCCCTGGTCCTTTAGGAAACCTCAGGACTAGAGACAGAGATACTGCTTTATCCCTGGTCCTTTAGGAAACCTCAGGACTAGAGACAGAGATACTGCTTTATCCCTGGTCCTCTAGGAAACCTCAGGACTAGAGACAGAGATACTGCTTTATCCCTGGTCCTTTAGGAAACCTCAGGACTAGAGACAGAGATACTGCTTTATCCCTGGTCCTTTAGGAAACCTCAGGACTAGAGACAGAGATACTGCTTTATCCCTGGTCCTTTAGGAAACCTCAGGACTAGAGACAGAGATACTGCTTTATCCCTGGTCCTTTAGGAAACCTCAGGACTAGAGACAGAGATACTGCTTTATCCCTGGGACTAGAGACAGAAATACTGCTTTATCCCTGGTCCTTTAGGAAACAGGACTAGAGACAGAGATACTGCTTTATCCCTGGTCCTTTAGGAAACCTCGGGACTAGAGACAGAGATACTGCTTTATCCCTGGTCCTTTAGGAAACCTCAGGACTAGAGACAGAGATACTGCTTTATCCCTGGTCCTTTATGAAACCTCAGGACTAGAGACAGAGATACTGCTTTATCCCTGGTCCTTTAGGAAACCTCAGGACTAGAGACAGAGATACTGCTTTATCCCTGGTCCTCTAGGAAACCTCAGGACTAGAGACAGAGATACTGCTTTATCCCTGGTCCTTTATGAAACCTCAGGACTAGAGACAGAGAACTGCTTTATCCCTGGTCCTTTAGGAAACCTCAGGACTAGAGACAGAGATACTGCTTTATCCCTGGTCCTTTGGAAACCCAGGACTAGAGACAGAGATACTGCTTTATCCCTGGTCCTTTAGGAAACCTCAGGACTAGAGACAGAGAACTGCTTTATCCCTGGTCCTTTAGGAAACCTCAGGACTAGAGACAGAGATACTGCTTTATCCCTGGTCCTTTATGAAACCTCAGGACTAGAGACAGAGATACTGCTTTATCCCTGGTCCTTTAGGAAACCTCAGGACTAGAGACAGAGAACTGCTTTATCCCTGGTCCTTTAGGAAACAGGACTAGAGACAGAGATACTGCTTTATCCCTGGTCCTTTAGGAAACCTCAGGACTAGAGACAGAGATACTGCTTTATCCCTGGTCCTTTAGGAAACCTCAGGACTAGAGACAGAGATACTGCTTTATCCCTGGTCCTTTAGGAAACCTCAGGACTAGAGACAGAGATACTGCTTTATCCCTGGTCCTTTAGGAAACCTCAGGACTAGAGACAGAGATACTGCTTTATCCCTGGTCCTTTAGGAAACCTCAGGACTAGAGACAGAGATACTGCTTTATCCCTGGTCCTTTAGGAAACCTCAGGACTAGAGACAGAGATACTGCTTTATCCCTGGTCCTTTAGGAAACCTCAGGACTAGAGACAGAGATACTGCTTTATCCCTGGTCCTTTGGAAACAGGACTAGAGACAGAGATACTGCTTTATCCCTGGTCCTTTAGGAAACCTCAGGACTAGAGACAGAGATACTGCTTTATCCCTGGTCCTTTAGGAAACAGGACTAGAGACAGAGATACTGCTTTATCCCTGGTCCTTTAGGAAACCTCAGGACTAGAGACAGAGATACTGCTTTATCCCTGGTCCTTTAGGAAACCCCAGGACTAGAGACAGAGATACTGCTTTATCCCTGGTCCTTTAGGAAACCTCAGGACTAGAGACAGAGATACTGCTTTATCCCTGGTCCTTTAGGAAACCTCAGGACTAGAGACAGAGATACTGCTTTATCCCTGGGACTAGAGACAGAAATACTGCTATATCCCTGGTCCTTTAGGAAACAGGACTAGAGACAGAGATACTGCTTTATCCCTGGTCCTTTAGGAAACCTCAGGACTAGAGACAGAGATACTGCTTTATCCCTGGTCCTTTAGGAAACCTCAGGACTAGAGACAGAGAACTGCTTTATCCCTGGTCCTTTATGAAACCTCAGGACTAGAGACAGAGATACTGCTTTATCCCTGGTCCTTTATGAAACCTCAGGACTAGAGACAGAGATACTGCTTTATCCCTGGTCCTTTAGGAAACCTCAGGACTAGAGACAGAGATACTGCTTTATCCCTGGTCCTTTAGGAAACCTCAGGACTAGAGACAGAGATACTGCTTTATCCCTGGGACTAGAGACAGAAATACTGCTTTATCCCTGGTCCTTTAGGAAAAAGGACTAGAGACAGAGATACTGCTTTATCCCTGGTCCTTTAGGAAACCTCGGGACTAGAGACAGAGATACTGCTTTATCCCTGGTCCTTTAGGAAACCTCAGGACTAGAGACAGAGATACTGCTTTATCCCTGGTCCTTTATGAAACCTCAGGACTAGAGACATAGATACTGCTTTATCCCTGGTCCTTTAGGAAACCTCAGGACTAGAGACAGAGATACTGCTTTATCCCTGGTCCTTTAGGAAACCTCAGGACTAGAGACAGAGATACTGCTTTATCCCTGGTCCTCTAGGAAACCTCAGGACTAGAGACAGAGATACTGCTTTATCCCTGGTCCTTTAGGAAACCTCAGGACTAGAGACAGAGATACTGCTTTATCCCTGGTCCTTTAGGAAACCTCAGGACTAGAGACAGAGATACTGCTTTATCCCTGGTCCTTTAGGAAACCTCAGGACTAGAGACAGAGATACTGCTTTATCCCTGGTCCTTTAGGAAACCTCAGGACTAGAGACAGAGATACTGCTTTATCCCTGGGACTAGAGACAGAAATACTGCTTTATCCCTGGTCCTTTAGGAAACAGGACTAGAGACAGAGATACTGCTTTATCCCTGGTCCTTTAGGAAACCTCGGGACTAGAGACAGAGATACTGCTTTATCCCTGGTCCTTTAGGAAACCTCAGGACTAGAGACAGAGATACTGCTTTATCCCTGGTCCTTTATGAAACCTCAGGACTAGAGACAGAGATACAGCTTTATCCCTGGTCCTTTATGAAACCTCAGGACTAGAGACAGAGATACTGCTTTATCCCTGGTCCTCTAGGAAACCTCAGGACTAGAGACAGAGATACTGCTTTATCCCTGGTCCTTTATGAAACCTCAGGACTAGAGACAGAGAACTGCTTTATCCCTGGTCCTTTAGGAAACCTCAGGACTTGTCACGCTCTGGCTCCGGGACTTTGTGTGTTGAGCCAGGGTGTGTTCGTTTCGTGGTGTTTTGTTTGGTTGGGTGGTTCTATGTGTTGTATTTCTTTGTTGGGTTCAATGACTCCCAATCGGAGGTAACGAGTGTCAGCTGTCGGCTCGTTATCTCTGATTGGGAGCCATATTTATCTGTATGTTTTCCTGTGGGTGTTGTGGGTTTTTGTTCCATGTTCCGTTTCAGTCATAGTCACTGTTGGACTTCACTATCGTCTTTTGTTTTGTATTTACGTGCTTTATCATTAAAGTCATCATGTTCACTCAACGCGCTGCGTATTGGTCTGCTCCTTCGTCAGACGATCGTGACAGAAAAACCCACCATAAAAGGACCAAGCAGCGTGTCCAGGAGCAAAGAGACTGGACATGGGAGGAGGCGCCTGGTAAGGAGATCGAGAGGCTGGCGATGGCCCAGGTGGGCAAATCGTGGTCCTGGGAGGACATGCTGGGGGCAAGGGACCTTGGGGGAAGATCAAGGCCCTGGCGAGAGGAGCAACGGCGTCAGCAGGGTCATCGTTGGAAGGACGAGAGGCAACCCCCAAAAAGTTTTTTGGGGGGCACATGGCGGGCGGCTGGGCAGCAGGAGGCTGCCACAGGGAGACGTGGAGAGAAGGCTATCGGATTACGGGAGCCATTGGCGAGTAGAGGAAGGGAAGTTGTTGCGGCACTGCGTGAGAGACTGATGTGTGTTACCAGTCCGGTCCGGCCCGTTCCTGATCCCCAGTTAAAGCCAGTGGTGTGTGTTCCCAGTACGGACCGGCCTGTTCCTACTCCACGCATCAAGCCCACGGTGTGCGTCGCCAGTCCAGCCCGGCCTGTTCCTGCTCCACGCACAGAACCTACGGTGTGCGTCGCCAGCCCAGCCCGGCCTGTTCCTGCTCCACGCACAGAACCTACGGTGTGCGTCGCCAGCCCAGCCCGGCCTGTTCCTGCTCCACGCACAGAACCTACGGTGTGCGTCGCCAGCCCAGCCCGGCCTGTTCCTGCTCCACGCACAGAACCTACGGTGTGCGTCGCCAGCCCTGTTCCTGCTCCACGCACAGAACCTAAGGTGTGCGTCGCCAGCCCAGCCCGGCCTGTTCCTGCTCCACGCACAGAACCTACGGTGTGCGTCGCCAGCCCAGCCCGGCCTGTTCCTGCTCCACGCACAGAACCTACGGTGTGCGTCGCCAGCCCAGCCCGGCCTGTTCCTGCTCCACGCACAGAACCTACGGTGTGCGTCGCCAGCCCAGCCCGGCCTGTTCCTGCTCCACGCACAGAACCTACGGTGTGCGTCGCCAGCCCAGCCCGGCCTGTTCCTGCCACTCGCACCAAACCTACGGTGCGCGCCGCCAGCCCGACCCGGCCTGTTCCTGCCACTCGCACCAAACCTACGGTGCGCGTCGCCAGCCCGGTCCGGCCTGTTCCTGCCACCCGCACCAAGTCTACGGTGCGCGTCGCCAGCCCGACCCGGCCTGTTCCTGCCACTCGCACCAAACCTACGGTGCGCGTCGCCAGCCCGGTCCGGCCTGTTCCTTCTCCCCGCACTAGCCCTGAGATGCGTGTCCTCAGCCCGGTACCTCCAGTTCCGGCACCACGCACCAGGCCTACGGTGCGCCTCAGACGGCCAGAGTCTGCCGTCTGCCCAACGGCGCCTGAACTGCCCGTCTGCCCAACGGGGCGCTTGAACTGCCCGTCTGCCCAACGGGCGCCTGAACTGCCTGTCTGCCCAACGCCGTCTGAACTGTCCGTCTGCCAAGCGCTGCATGAACTGCCCGTCTGTACGGAGCCTGCAAAGCCGCCCGTCTGCCATGAGCCTTCAGAGCCGTCCGCCAGACCGAGCCGCTAGAGCCTTCCGCCAGACAGGATCAGCCAGAGCCTTCCGCCAGACAGGATCAGCCAGATCCGTCGGCCAGCCATGAGCAGCCAGATCCGTCAGCCAGCCATGAGCAGCCAGATCCGTCAGCCAGCCATGAGCAGCCAGATCCTTCAGCCAGCCATGAGCCGTCCAGCCAGGATCCGCCAGAGCCAGCCAGCCAGGATCCGCCATTGAGTCGGTGCTGTCCCTTAGCCCGGTGCTGCCCTTATCCTGGTGCTGCCCCTTAGTCCGGTACTGCCCCTTAGTCCGGTGCTGCCCCTTAGTCCGGTGCTGCCCCTTAGTCCGGTGCGCCCTTTAGTCCGGTGCCGCCCCTTAATCCAGTGGGGTTTAGTTGGGGGGTGGTCATGTGGAGGAGGCTACGTAAGCGGGTAGTGACTTTGGTGGGGTGGGGACCACGGCCAGAGCCAGAACCACCGCCGAAGAGGTATGCCCACCCCGCCCCCCCCTGTTTTGCCTTATTGAGGCGCGGGCGCAGTCCGCGCCTTTAGGGGGGTACTGTCACGCTCTGGCTCCGGGACTTTGTGTGTTGAGCCAGGGTGTGTTCGTTTCGTGGTGTTTTGTTTGGTTGGGTGGTTCTATGTGTTGTATTTCTTTGTTGGGTTCAATGACTCCCAATCGGAGGTAACGAGTGTCAGCTGTCGGCTCGTTATCTCTGATTGGGAGCCATATTTATCTGTATGTTTTCCTGTGGGTGTTGTGGGTTTTTGTTCCATGTTCCGTTTCAGTCATAGTCACTGTTGGACTTCACTATCGTCTTTTGTTTTGTATTTACGTGCTTTATCATTAAAGTCATCATGTTCACTCAACGCGCTGCGTATTGGTCTGCTCCTTCGTCAGACGATCGTGACAGGACTAGAGACAGAGAACTGATTTATCCCTGGTCTTTTATGAAACCTCAGGACTAGAGACAGAGATACTGCTTTATCCCTGGTCCTTTATGAAACCTCAGGACTAGAGACAGAGATACTGCTTTATCCCTGGTCCTTTAGGAAACCTCAGGACTAGAGACAGAGAACTGCTTTATCCCTGGTCCTTTAGGAAACAGGACTAGAGACAGAGATACTGCTTTATCCCTGGTCCTTTAGGAAACCTCAGGACTAGAGACAGAGATACTGCTTTATCCCTGGGACTAGAGACAGAGATACTGCTTTATCCCTGGTCCTTTAGGAAACAGGACTAGAGACAGAGATACTGCTTTATCCCTGGTCCTTCATGAAACCTCAGGACTAGAGACAGAGATACTGCTTTATCCCTGGTCCTTTAGGAAACCTCAGGACTAAGACAGAGATACTGCTTTATCCCTGGTCCTTTAGGAAACAGGACTAGAGACAGAGATACTGCTACATCCCTGGTCCTTTAGGAAACCTCAGGACTAGAGACAGAGATACTGCTTTATCCCTGGTCCTTTATGAAACCTCAGGACTAGAGACAGAGATACTGCTTTATCCCTGGTCCTTTATGAAACCTCAGGACTAGAGACAGAGATACTGCTTTATCCCTGGTTCTCTAGGAAACCTCAGGACTAGAGACAGAGATACTGCTTTATCCCTGGTCCTTTATGAAACCTCAGGACTAGAGACAGAGATACTGCTTTATCCCTGGTCCTTTAGGAAACCTCAGGACTAGAGACAGAGATACTGCTTTATCCCTGGTCCTTTAGGAAACCTCAGGACTATAGACAGAGATACTGCTTTATCCCTGGTCCTTTAGGAAACCTCAGGACTAGAGACAGAGATACAGCTTTATCCCTGGGACTAGAGACAGAAATACTGCTTTATCCCTGGTCCTTTAGGAAACCTCAGGACTAGAGACAGAGATACTGCTTTATCCCTGGTCCTTTAGGAAACCTCAGGACTAGAGACAGAGATACTGCTTTATCCCTGGTCCTTTAGGAAACCCTCAGGACTAGAGACAGAGATACAGCTTTATCCCTGGGACTAGAGACAGAAATACTGCTTTATCCCTGGTCCTTTAGGAAACAGGACTAGAGACAGAGATACTGCTTTATCCCTGGTCCTTTAGGAAACCTCGGGACTAGAGACAGAGATACTGCTTTATCCCTGGTCCTTTATGAAACCTCAGGACTAGAGACAGAGATACTGCTTTATCCCTGGTCCTTTATGAAACCTCAGGACTAGAGACAGAGATACTGCTTTATCCCTGGTCCTCTAGGAAACCTCAGGACTAGAGACAGAGATACTGCTTTATCCCTGGTCCTTTATGAAACCTCAGGACTAGAGACAGAGATACTGCTTTATCCCTGGTCCTTTATGAAACCTCAGGACTAGAGACAGAGATACTGCTTTATCCCTGGTCCTCTAGAAAAACCTCAGGACTAGAGACAGAGATACTGCTTTATCTCTGGTCCTTTATGAAACCTCAGGACTAGAGACAGAGAACTGCTTTATCCCTGGTCCTTTAGGAAACCTGACTAGGACCAGGACTAGAGACAGAGATACTGCTTTATCCCTGGTCCTTTATGAAACCCAGGACTAGAGACAGAGATACTGCTTTATCCCTGGTCATTTAGGAAACCTCAGGACTAGAGACAGAGATACTGCTTTATCCCTGGTCCTTTATGAAACCTCAGGACTAGAGACAGAGAACTGCTTTATCCCTGGTCCTTTATGAAACCTCAGGACTAGAGACAGAGATACTGCTTTATCCCTGGTCCTTTATGAAACCTCAGGACTAGAGACAGAGATACTGTTTTATCCCTGGTCCTTTCATGAAACCTCAGGACTAGAGACAGAGATACTGCTTTATCCCTGGTCCTTTAGGAAACCTCAGGACTAGAGACAGAGATACTGCTTTATCCCTGGTCCTTTAGGAAACCTCAGGACTAGAGACAGAGATACTGCTTTATCCCTGGTCCTTTAGGAAACCTCAGGACTAGAGACAGAGATACTGCTTTATCCCTGGTCCTTTAGGAAACCTCAGGACTAGAGACAGAGATACTGCTTTATCCCTGGTCCTTTATGAAACCTCAGGACTAGAGACAGATATACTGCTTTATCCCTGGTCCTTTAGGAAACCTCAGGACTAGAGACAGAGATACTGCTTTATCCCTGGTCCTTTAGGAAACCTCAGGACTAGAGACAGAGATACTGCTTTATCCCTGGTCCTTTAGGAAACAGGACTAGAGACAGAGATACTGCTTTATCCCTGGTCCTTTAGGAAACCTCAGGACTAGAGACAGAAATACTGCTTTATCCCTGGTCCTTTAGGAAACAGGACTAGAGACAGAGATACTGCTTTATCCCTGGTCCTTTATGAAACCTCAGGACTAGAGACAGAGATACTGCTTTATCCCTGGTCCTTTAGGAAACCTCAGGACTAGAGACAGAGATACTGCTTTATCCCTGGTCCTTTAGGAAACCTCAGGACTAGAGACAGAGATACTGCTTTATCCCTGGTCCTTTAGGAAACATGACTAGAGACAGAGATACTGCTTTATCCCTGGTCCTTTTAGGAAACCTCAGGACTAGAGACAGAAATACTGCTTTATCCCTGGTCCTTTAGGAAACAGGACTAGAGACAGAGATACTGCTTTATCCCTGGTCCTTTAGGAAACCTCAGGACTAGAGACAGAGATACTGCTTTATCCCTGGTCCTTTAGGAAACCTCAGGACTAGAGACAGAGATACTGCTTTATCCCTGGTCCTCTAGGAAACCTCAGGACTAGAGACAGAGATACTGCTTTATCCCTGGTCCTTTATGAAACCTCAGGACTAGAGACAGAGATACTGCTTTATCCCTGGTCCTTTAGGAAACCTCAGGACTAGAGACAGAGATACTGCTTTATCCCTGGTCCTTTAGGAAACCTCAGGACTAGAGACAGAGATACTGCTTTATCCCTGGTCCTTTAGGAAACCTCAGGACTAGAGACAGAGATACTGCTTTATCCCTGGGACTAGAGACAGAAATACTGCTTTATCCCTGGTCCTTTAGGAAACAGGACTAGAGACAGAGATACTGCTTTATCCCTGGTCCTTTAGGAAACCTCGGGACTAGAGACAGAGATACTGCTTTATCCCTGGTCCTTTAGGAAACCTCAGGACTAGAGACAGAGATACTGCTTTATCCCTGGTCCTTTATGAAACCTCAGGACTAGAGACAGAGATACAGCTTAATCCCTGGTCCTTTATGAAACCTCAGGACTAGAGACAGAGATACTGCTTTATCACTGGTCCTCTAGGAAACCTCAGGACTAGAGACAGAGATACTGCTTTATCCCTGGTCCTTTATGAAACCTCAGGACTAGAGACAGAGAACTGCTTTATCCCTGGTCCTTTAGGAAACCTCAGGACTAGAGACAGAGATACTGCTTTATCCCTGGTCCTTTGGAAACAGGACTAGAGACAGAGATACTGCTTTATCCCTGGTCCTTTAGGAAACCTCAGGACTAGAGACAGAGAACTGCTTTATCCCTGGTCCTTTATGAAACCTCAGGACTAGAGACAGAGATACTGCTTTATCCCTGGTCCTTTATGAAACCTCAGGACTAGAGACAGAGATACTGCTTTATCCCTGGTCCTTTAGGAAACCTCAGGACTAGAGACAGAGAACTGCTTTATCCCTGGTCCTTTAGGAAACAGGACTAGAGACAGAGATACTGCTTTATCCCTGGTCCTTTAGGAAACCTCAGGACTAGAGACAGAGATACTGCTTTATCCCTGGTCCTTTAGGAAACCTCAGGACTAGAGACAGAGATACTGCTTTATCCCTGGTCCTTTAGGAAACCTCAGGACTAGAGACAGAGATACTGCTTTATCCCTGGTCCTTTAGGAAACCTCAGGACTAGAGACAGAGATACTGCTTTATCCCTGGTCCTTTAGGAAACCTCAGGACTAGAGACAGAGATACTGCTTTATCCCTGGTCCTTTAGGAAACCTCAGGACTAGAGACAGAGATACTGCTTTATCCCTGGTCCTTTAGGAAACCTCAGGACTAGAGACAGAGATACTGCTTTATCCCTGGTCCTTTGGAAACAGGACTAGAGACAGAGATACTGCTTTATCCCTGGTCCTTTAGGAAACCTCAGGACTAGAGACAGAGAACTGCTTTATCCCTGGTCTTTTATGAAACCTCAGGACTAGAGACAGAGATACTGCTTTATCCCTGGTCCTTTATGAAACCTCAGGACTAGAGACAGAGATACTGCTTTATCCCTGGTCCTTTAGGAAACCTCAGGACTAGAGACAGAGAACTGCTTTATCCCTGGTCCTTTAGGAAACAGGACTAGAGACAGAGATACTGCTTTATCCCTGGTCCTTTAGGAAACCTCAGGACTAGAGACAGAGATACTGCTTTATCCCTGGGACTAGAGACAGAGATACTGCTTTATCCCTGGTCCTTTAGGAAACAGGACTAGAGACAGAGATACTGCTTTATCCCTGGTCCTTCATGAAACCTCAGGACTAGAGACAGAGATACTGCTTTATCCCTGGTCCTTTAGGAAACCTCAGGACTAAGACAGAGATACTGCTTTATCCCTGGTCCTTTAGGAAACAGGACTAGAGACAGAGATACTGCTTTATCCCTGGTCCTTTAGGAAACCTCAGGACTAGAGACAGAGATACTGCTTTATCCCTGGTCCTTTATGAAACCTCAGGACTAGAGACAGAGATACTGCTTTATCCCTGGTCCTTTAGGAAACCTCAGGACTGAGAGACAGAGATACTGCTTTATCCCTGGTTCTCTAGGAAACCTCAGGACTAGAGACAGAGATACTGCTTTATCCCTGGTCCTTTATGAAACCTCAGGACTAGAGACAGAGATACTGCTTTATCCCTGGTCCTTTAGGAAACCTCAGGACTAGAGACAGAGATACTGCTTTATCCCTGGTCCTTTAGGAAACCTCAGGACTATAGACAGAGCTACTGCTTTATCCCTGGTCCTTTAGGAAACCTCAGGACTAGAGACAGAGATACAGCTTTATCCCTGGGACTAGAGACAGAAATACTGCTTTATCCCTGGTCCTTTAGGAAACCTCAGGACTAGAGACAGAGATACTGCTTTATCCCTGGTCCTTTAGGAAACCTCAGGACTAGAGACAGAGATACTGCTTTATCCCTGGTCCTTTAGGAAACCTCAGGACTAGAGACAGAGATACAGCTTTATCCCTGGGACTAGAGACAGAAATACTGCTTTATCCCTGGTCCTTTAGGAAACAGGACTAGAGACAGAGATACTGCTTTATCCCTGGTCCTTTAGGAAACCTCGGGACTAGAGACAGAGATACTGCTTTATCCCTGGTCCTTTATGAAACCTCAGGACTAGAGACAGAGATACTGCTTTATCCCTGGTCCTTTATGAAACCTCAGGACTAGAGACAGAGATACTGCTTTATCCCTGGTCCTCTAGGAAACCTCAGGACTAGAGACAGAGATACTGCTTTATCCCTGGTCCTTTATGAAATCTCAGGACTAGAGACAGAGATACTGCTTTATCCCTGGTCCTTTATGAAACCTCAGGACTAGAGACAGAGATACTGCTTTATCCCTGGTCCTCTAGGAAAACCTCAGGACTAGAGACAGAGATACTGCTTTATCTCTGGTCCTTTATGAAACCTCAGGCCTAGAGACAGAGAACTGCTTTATCCCTGGTCCTTTAGGAAACCTCAGGACTAGAGACAGAGATACTGCTTTATCCCTGGTCCTTTGGAAAAAGGACTAGAGACAGAGATACTGCTTTATCCCTGGTCCTTTATGAAACCTCAGGACTAGAGACAGAGATACTGCTTCATCCCTGGTCATTTAGGAAACCTCAGGACTAGAGACAGAGATACTGCTTTATCCCTGGTCCTTTATGAAACCTCAGGACTAGAGACAGAGAACTGCTTTATCCCTGGTCCTTTATGAAATCTCAGGACTAGAGACAGAGATACTGCTTTATCCCTGGTCCTTTATGAAACCTCAGGACTAGAGACAGAGATACTGCTTTATCCCTGGTCCTTCATGAAACCTCAGGACTAGAGACAGAGATACTGCTTTATCCCTGGTCCTTTAGGAAACCTCAGGACTAGAGACAGAGATACTGCTTTATCCCTGGTCCTTTAGGAAACCTCAGGACTAGAGACAGAGATACTGCTTTATCCCTGGTCCTTTAGGAAACCTCAGGACTAGAGACAGAGATACTGCTTTTATCCCTGGTCCTTTAGGAAACCTCAGGACTAGAGACAGAGATACTGCTTTATCCCTGGTCCTTTATGAAACCTCAGGACTAGAGACAGATATACTGCTTTATCCCTGGTCCTTTAGGAAACCTCAGGACTAGAGACAGAGATACTGCTTTATCCCTGGTCCTTTAGGAAACCTCAGGACTAGAGACAGAGATACTGCTTTATCCCTGGTCCTTTAGGAAAAGGACTAGAGACAGAGATACTGCTTTATCCCTGGTCCTTTAGGAAACCTCAGGACTAGAGACAGAAATACTGCTTTATCCCTGGTCCTTTAGGAAACAGGACTAGAGACAGAGATACTGCTTTATCCCTGGTCCTTTATGAAACCTCAGGACTAGAGACAGAGATACTGCTTTATCCCTGGTCCTTTAGGAAACCTCAGGACTAGAGACAGAGATACTGCTTTATCCCTGGTCCTTTAGGAAACCTCAGGACTAGAGACAGAGATACTGCTTTATCCCTTAGCCGGAGAGAATGCCGATGTTTTCTCTTGTCGCGCACAAAGGAGTGAATTAAATTCTTATCAGGAAAAACAACAATACCCCTCCTGCATAGAGGAAATGTGGTGATGAACGTTTAGTCTCATCAAGAACGAAGCACAAACACAGTAACACAACGAACAGGGTTGAGTCCCAAATGTTAACCCTATTCCCTCTATAGTGCACTACATTTGACCAGCGTCCATAGGGGTCCCATAGGGCTCTGGACAAAATGTGTGCACTACTTAGGGGAATAGGGTATCATTTCAGACCTAACCCAGGTGATTGGTATATAAGGAGGGTTTTGAAAAGACAACCCCGGGGGATGTTAATTCTCACTCTTCATGGAAGTTTGTGTTACTATCATAACTAAAGACTTCCAAATGACAAGTCATGTGTCACGGATGCCGCCGAGGCTGCTCCTCCTCCTGGCTCGGGCAGGCTTCGGCGTTCGTCGTCGCCCGGAGTACTAGCTGCTACCGCTTGATGTTCCCGTAAGGTTTGTTTTTTGGTGTATAACCTGGGACTTCACGTATCGTTTGGTTTGTTGTTTTGTTCGTGTGTGCACTTAAATAAAAGATGTACGCATATCACGCTGCGCCTTGGTCCGCTGTTTATAACGATCGTGACATCATGTCCTTTTGTAAAACCCCATGGCTGGTGTAATGGATGTATAATCTGGAATATGGGATGGTTGAAGAAAACAGGAAGTGATAAGAGGCCTATAATGGAACCCCGTAAAGTAGGTGTTCTATCCCACTGTCATGTAGCTCAGTTGTAGCTCAGTTCGTAGAGCATGGCGTTTGCAACGCCAGGGTTGTGGGTTCGATTCCCACGGGGGTATGAAAAAAAAAGTAATCTATGCACTAACTGTAAGTCGCTCTGGATAAGAGCATCTGCTAAATGACTAAAATGTAAATGTAAATGAATCCATCGAGGCAGTGACCAAATGAAATTCTTCTCCTGTTTCTCAGCAGCGTTTCCCCCCATTTCAGTGCAGCTGTCTTGCTCCTGTCAGCCGGATAGTAACGATAGCTTAAGGCTGTGTGCAGAAACAGTGGAGTGGCAGGCAACAGTATGTCGACGTCAGATGCAGCGTCCCAAAATGGCACCCTGTTTCCCTATATATAGGGCACTTCTTTTGACTAGGGCCAGATAGGGCTTTGGTCAAAAGTAGTGCACTATGTAGGGAATATGGTGCCAGTTGGGACGCCGACAGAAATACATGAGAAGAATCAACAATGAGCCAAGTTCCTTACTGTGATTATTTTTTAAAATTAAAATGGTCACAGAGCAACAAAAATAGCTCTTTAGCAAAGAGGAATTTCTCAAGCAAGCGTTTTGACTAGGACTGTCTGAGTGGGGAGGGGACAACTCAAAACTAGCTGTTATTGGCTGAGAGGTTTGGAACTCTCTTTCTTATTGGTCTATTGACTAATTTACCGCCTGGTGATGTCACCAGGAAGGCCAAAACTCCATTCCAACAAAACAGGCTGAAATTTCAGGCGGTCTTTCGAAAACACCTCTTACAGTAAAACGGCATCATCATCATTTTCACAATTGTCACAGTATTATTCCAACCTCATAGTGTGGAAATATATATAAAACACAGGAAAATCGTGTTTTTGACTGCACTCGGCCTTTAATACTGAAGGACCTGAGATGTTGTGGGGGGAGTTAGAAGAGAGAAGTGTTGATTGTCTCTTTCATGAGAAGAAACAAAGAGATCTCTGGTTCGATTTCTTCTTCTTTTTATCATTTCATTTCCTTTTCCTCCTTTCCAACCCACATGGTTTGGTACACAGTGATATCAGGTTTGACGGCAAACCAAATACCCACATGGTTTGGTACACAGTGATATCAGGTTTGACAGCAAACCAAATACATTTTACTTTCAGTAAACATCAGAGTATAAGGAAAAACATTATCAGATAAACATTTAATTAGTAATTTCTATAAAGTCATACCACTAAAACGTTTTCTTCTGCACTCTTCCTAATAGCCAGTGGGACACAGCTCTCTGCACCCTTCCTAATAGCCAGTGGGACACAGCTCTCTGCACCCTTCCTAATAGCCAGTGGGACACAGCTCTCTGCACCCTTCCTAATAGCCAGTGGGACACAGCTCTCTGCACCCTCCCTGATTGTCCCCCCCAAAACTCTAAAGGAAGTTTGTTCAGAAGTGTCTGTCATATATCTGAGAGATAATAAGAAAGAACATGTATTTAACCCCTTATTTTTGGCACTAAACAGTCTCCATATATACTTCCATTCATTTTTTTAAAACTGGTACCGGGGGACCTAAACAACCGACATGTACGTGTTCGTGAGTGTCTCACCTTTCCACAGAGGGGTCATATTAGTGTGTAGGCCAAACCGTTTCAGACACTACAGACCATCTTCTGGATGTCTCATGGTCTGAAAAACACCGCTCTAGCTCTGTCACCTTTCACCGCAGATGCGGAAGTGCGACATCAGGCGGATGTGGTGGATTGAGAAGCATCACTGGAAGATTATCCCACTGGCTATATGTTGAATGCACCAATTTGTAAGTGGCTCTGGATAAGAGCGCCTGCTAAATGACGTAAATGTAAATGTAAGAAGACATGATGCTGACTACATCCCTTAGTTAGCACCCTTCCCTTTCACTAGTTAGTACCCTTCCCTGTCACTAGTTAGCACCCTTCCCTTTCACTAGTTAGTACCCTTCCCTGTCACTAGTTAGCACCCTTCCCTGTCACTAGTTAGCACCCTTCCCTTTCACTAGTTAGTACCCTTCCCTGTCACTAGTTAGCACCCTTCCCTGTCACTAGTTAGCACCCTTCCCTGTCACTAGTTAGCACCCTTCCCTTTCACTAGTTAGCACCCTTCCCTTTCACTAGTTAGTACCCTTCACTGTCACTAGATAGCACCCTTCCCTGTCACTAGTTAGCACCCTTCCCTTTCACTAGTTAGCACCCTTCCCTGTTGTCACTAGTTAGCACCCTTCCCTGTCACTAGTTAGTACCCTTTCCTGTCACTAGTTAGTACCCTTCCCTGTCACTAGTTAGCACCCTTCCCTGTCACTAGTTAGTACCCTTCCCTGTCACTAGTTAGCACCCTTCCCTGTCACTAGTTAGTACCCTACCCTGTCACTAGTTAGCACCCTTCCCTGTTGTCACTAGTTAGTACCCTTCCCTGTCACTAGTTAGTACCCTTCCCTGTCACTAGTTAGTACCCTTCCCTGTCACTAGTTAGCACCCTTCCCTGTCACTAGTTAGCACCCTTCCCTGTCACTAGTTAGTACCCTTCCCTGTCACTAGTTAGCACCCTTCCCTGTCACTAGTTAGCACCCTTCCCTGTCACTAGTTAGCACCCTTCCCTGTCACTAGTTAGTACCCTTCCCTGTCACTAGTTAGCACCCTTCCCTGTCACTAGTTAGCACCCTTCCCTGTCACTAGTTAGTACCCTTCCCTGTCACTAGTTAGCACCCTTCCCTGTTGTCACTAGTTAGTACCCTTCCCTGTCACTAGTTAGTACCCTTCCCTGTCACTAGTTAGCACCCTTCCCTTTCACTAGTTAGTACCCTTCCCTGTCACTAGTTAGCACCCTTCCCTGTCACTAGTTAGCACCCCTTCCCTGTCACTAGTTAGCACCCTTCCCTTTCACTAGTTAGCACCCTTCCCTTTCACTAGTTAGTACCCTTCCCTGTCACTAGTTAGCACCCTTCCCTTTCACTAGTTAGTACCCTTCCCTTTCACTAGATAGCACCCTTCCCTGTCACTAGTTAGCACCCTTCCCTTTCACTAGTTAGCACCCTTCCCTGTTGTCACTAGTTAGCACCCTTCCCTGTCACTAGTTAGTACCCTTAACTGTCACTAGTTAGTACCCTTCCCTGTCACTAGTTAGCACCCTTCCCTGTCACTAGTTAGTACCCTTCCCTGTCACTAGTTAGCACCCTTCCCTGTCACTAGTTAGTACCCTACCCTGTCACTAGTTAGCACCCTTCCCTGTTGTCACTAGTTAGTACCCTTCCCTGTCACTAGTTAGTACCCTTCCCTGTCACTAGTTAGTACCCTTCCCTGTCACTAGTTAGCACCCTTCCCTGTCACTAGTTAGCACCCTTCCCTGTCACTAGTTAGTACCCTTCCCTGTCACTAGTTAGCACCCTTCCCTGTCACTAGTTAGCACCCTTCCCTGTCACTAGTTAGTACCCTTCCCTGTCACTAGTTAGCACCCTTCCCTGTCACTAGTTAGTACCCTACCCTGTCACTAGTTAGCACCCTTCCCTGTTGTCACTAGTTAGTACCCTTCCCTGTCACTAGTTAGTACCCTTCCCTGTCACTAGTTAGCACCCTTCCCTGTCACTAGTTAGTACCCTACCCTGTCACTAGTTAGCACCCTTCCCTGTTGTCACTAGTTAGTACCCTTCCCTGTCACTAGTTAGTACCCTTCCCTGTCTCTAGTTAGCACCCTTCCCTGTCACTAGTTAGCACCCCTCCCTGTCACTAGTTAGCACCCTTCCCTGTTGTCACTAGTTAGCACCCTTCCCTGTCACTAGTTAGCACCCTTCCCTGTCACTAGTTAGTACCCTTCCCTGTCACTAGTTAGTACCCTTCCCTGTCACTAGTTAGCACCCTTCCCTGTCACTAGTTAGCACCCTTCCCTGTCACTAGTTAGTACCCTTCCCTGTCACTAGTTAGCACCCTTCCCTGTCACTAGTTAGCACCCTTCCCTGTCACTAGTTAGTACCCTTCCCTGTCACTAGTTAGCACCCTTCCCTGTCACTAGTTAGTACCCTACCCTGTCACTAGTTAGCACCCTTCCCTGTTGTCACTAGTTAGTACCCTTCCCTGTCACTAGTTAGTACCCTTCCCTGTCACTAGTTAGCACCCTTCCCTTTCACTAGTTAGTACCCTTCCCTGTCACTAGTTAGCACCCTTCCCTGTCACTAGTTAGCACCCTTCCCTGTCACTAGTTAGCACCCTTCCCTTTCACT
This sequence comes from Coregonus clupeaformis, assembly GCF_020615455.1. Lineage (NCBI taxonomy): Eukaryota > Metazoa > Chordata > Actinopteri > Salmoniformes > Salmonidae > Coregonus > Coregonus clupeaformis. The sequence continues at coordinate 67,405 of NW_025535555.1, forward strand.
AGTTAGCACCCTTCCCTTTCACTAGTTAGTACCCTTCACTGTCACTAGATAGCACCCTTCCCTGTCACTAGTTAGCACCCTTCCCTTTCACTAGTTAGCACCCTTCCCTGTTGTCACTAGTTAGCACCCTTCCCTGTCACTAGTTAGTACCCTTTCCTGTCACTAGTTAGTACCCTTCCCTGTCACTAGTTAGCACCCTTCCCTGTCACTAGTTAGTACCCTTCCCTGTCACTAGTTAGCACCCTTCCCTGTCACTAGTTAGTACCCTACCCTGTCACTAGTTAGCACCCTTCCCTGTTGTCACTAGTTAGTACCCTTCCCTGTCACTAGTTAGTACCCTTCCCTGTCACTAGTTAGTACCCTTCCCTGTCACTAGTTAGCACCCTTCCCTGTCACTAGTTAGCACCCTTCCCTGTCACTAGTTAGTACCCTTCCCTGTCACTAGTTAGCACCCTTCCCTGTCACTAGTTAGCACCCTTCCCTGTCACTAGTTAGCACCCTTCCCTGTCACTAGTTAGTACCCTTCCCTGTCACTAGTTAGCACCCTTCCCTGTCACTAGTTAGCACCCTTCCCTGTCACTAGTTAGTACCCTTCCCTGTCACTAGTTAGCACCCTTCCCTGTTGTCACTAGTTAGTACCCTTCCCTGTCACTAGTTAGTACCCTTCCCTGTCACTAGTTAGCACCCTTCCCTTTCACTAGTTAGTACCCTTCCCTGTCACTAGTTAGCACCCTTCCCTGTCACTAGTTAGCACCCTTCCCTGTCACTAGTTAGCACCCTTCCCTTTCACTAGTTAGCACCCTTCCCTTTCACTAGTTAGTACCCTTCCCTGTCACTAGTTAGCACCCTTCCCTTTCACTAGTTAGTACCCTTCCCTTTCACTAGATAGCACCCTTCCCTGTCACTAGTTAGCACCCTTCCCTTTCACTAGTTAGCACCCTTCCCTGTTGTCACTAGTTAGCACCCTTCCCTGTCACTAGTTAGTACCCTTAACTGTCACTAGTTAGTACCCTTCCCTGTCACTAGTTAGCACCCTTCCCTGTCACTAGTTAGTACCCTTCCCTGTCACTAGTTAGCACCCTTCCCTGTCACTAGTTAGTACCCTACCCTGTCACTAGTTAGCACCCTTCCCTGTTGTCACTAGTTAGTACCCTTCCCTGTCACTAGTTAGTACCCTTCCCTGTCACTAGTTAGTACCCTTCCCTGTCACTAGTTAGCACCCTTCCCTGTCACTAGTTAGCACCCTTCCCTGTCACTAGTTAGTACCCTTCCCTGTCACTAGTTAGCACCCTTCCCTGTCACTAGTTAGCACCCTTCCCTGTCACTAGTTAGTACCCTTCCCTGTCACTAGTTAGCACCCTTCCCTGTCACTAGTTAGTACCCTACCCTGTCACTAGTTAGCACCCTTCCCTGTTGTCACTAGTTAGTACCCTTCCCTGTCACTAGTTAGTACCCTTCCCTGTCACTAGTTAGCACCCTTCCCTGTCACTAGTTAGTACCCTACCCTGTCACTAGTTAGCACCCTTCCCTGTTGTCACTAGTTAGTACCCTTCCCTGTCACTAGTTAGTACCCTTCCCTGTCTCTAGTTAGCACCCTTCCCTGTCACTAGTTAGCACCCCTCCCTGTCACTAGTTAGCACCCTTCCCTGTTGTCACTAGTTAGCACCCTTCCCTGTCACTAGTTAGCACCCTTCCCTGTCACTAGTTAGCACCCTTCCCTGTTGTCACTAGTTAGCACCCTTCCCTGCCACTAGTTAGCACCCTTCCCTGTCACTAGTTAGTACCCTTCCCTGTCACTAGTTAACACCCTTCCCTGTCACTAGTTAGTACCCTTCCCTGTCACTAGTTAGTACCCTTCCCTGTTGTCACTAGTTAGCACCCTTCCCTGTCACTAGTTAGCACCCTTCCCTGTCACTAGTTAGCACCCTTCCCTGTTGTCACTAGTTAGCACCCTTCCCTGTCACTAGTTAGCACCCTTCCCTGTCACTAGTTAGCACCCTTCCCTGTTGTCACTAGTTAGCACCCTTCCCTGCCACAAGTTAGCATCCTTCCCTGTCACTAGTTAGTACCCTTCCCTGTCACTAGTTAGCACCCTTCCCTGTCACTAGTTAGTACCCTTCCCTGTCACTAGTTAGTACCCGTCCCTGCCACTAGTTAGCACCCTTCCCTGTCACTAGTTAGCACCCTTCCCTGTCACTAGTTAGCACCCTTCCCTGTTGTCACTAGTTAGTACCCTTCCCTGTCACTAGTTAGTACCCTTCCCTGTCACTAGTTAGTACCCTTCGCTGTCACTAGTTAGTACCCTTCCCTGCCACTAGTTAGCACCCTTCCCTGTCACTAGTTAGCACCCTTCCCTGTCACTAGTTAGTACCCTTCCCTATCACTAGTTAGTACCCTTCCATGTCACTAGTTAGTACCCTCCCCTGTCACTAGTTAGTACCCTTCCTGTCACTAGTTAGCACCCTTCCCTGTCACTAGTTAGCACCCTCCCCTGTCACTAGTTAGTACCCTTCCCTGTCACTATTTAGCACCCTTCCCTGTCACTAGTTAGCACCCTTCCCTGTCACTAGTTAGTACCCTTCCCTATCACTAGTTAGCACCCTTCCCTGTCACTAGTTAGCACCCTTCCCTATCACTAGTTAGCACCCTCCCCTGTCACTAGTTAGTACCCTTCCCTGTCACTAGTTAGCACCCTTCCCTGTCACTAGTTAGCACCCTTCCCTGTCACTAGTTAGTACCCTTCCCTGCCACTAGTTAGCACCCTTCCCTGTCACTAGTTAGTACCCTACCCTATCACTAGTTAGCACCCTTCCCTGTCACTAGTTAGCACCCTCCCCTGTCACTAGTTAGCACCCTTCCCTGTCACTAGTTAGTACCCTTCCCTTTCACTAGTTAGCACCCTTCCCTGTCACTAGTTAGTACCCTACCCTATCACTAGTTAGCACCCTTCCCTATCACTAGTTAGTACCCTTCCCTATCACTAGTTAGCACCCTTCCCTGTCACTAGTTAGCACCCTTCCCTATCACTAGTTAGCACCCTTCCCTGTCACTAGTTAGCACCCTTCCCTGTCACTAGTTAGTACCCTTCCCTGTCACTAGTTAGCACCCTTCCCTGTTGTCACTAGTTAGTACCCTTCCCTGTTGTCACTAGTTAGTACCCTTCCCTATCACTAGTTAGTACCCTTCCCTGTCACTAGTTAGCACCCTTCCCTGTCACTAGTTAGCACCCTTCCCTGTCACTAGTTAGCACCCTTCCCTATCACTAGAAGACATGATGCTGATTACATCCCAATACACATAGATGAGCATTACAGCCTATAACTCTTTCTATGAGAGAAATACACATCTAATTCTACAGTTAACATTTTAGTTTTAGATTGTGTTGAGTCATGAAATTAATTTGTCACTCTGCTAATTACTGCATAACGCTGTTAACTAATTGGGTGTAATTACGGCTTCAGTGATCTGCATAGTGCCTGATTGACATTTAAATACGGCAGCGTCCCAAATGGCATGCTGCTAACTCACTACATACTGCACTGATTTTGACCAGAGTCCTATGAGTAGTGCACTATATAGGGAATAGGGGGCCATTTTGGATGCAGCCATGTCGTCATGAGAGCAGACCAGCTATTAGAGATACATGCTGCAGGAATTATAATAAAGACCTTGGGATTTAATCAAGAACATAACTAAGGGAGTAAGATCGGGGGGAGGGTTGGAGGGGGGGGATTTAAGCATAGAGATCCTATAGTTCACTATATTCATTATAGTGTTTTATATGGAATTATGTGGTTGAAAGAAGTTGTATACCTTAAATATTGTACCAGATTTAGCTGTATTTCCAATTTCAATTCTTCCTACCCGACTGAAGAAAGCTCTGACATAACAGACCTGTGGTTGAACAGTATTGTCCTTGTCCTGATGTGTTGATGCCATGCTAGAATCAGAACCTCATCGGGAGATAATCACTGCGGTCTGACGTCCTCTCGTAGTGATCGATACAGGCTCCGTCTGTCCAGGGAATAACAAGCCTTTGATTCTACCAGCTCTGAAGTCTCCCATCTAAACATCTGAAACCTATTGAACCTGTCAGCCCTGATTAGGCTACCCTACCATGCCTCTTGGCTGAACCTGTGTGTGTGCTGTGTGCGTGGTGGGCGCATGCGTGTGTGTGTGTGTGTGTGTGTGCGCGCGCGTGTGTGTGTGTGGCTCTTAACCTGCCTATGGAGGGGGTCCCCCCATAGTGCCCAGTAGGGCCCCTCCATTTTGTCAGCCTGGCTGGTAATCTCCTCCACCCAGCAGGCAGGCAGAGGGCCTCCTTTTGTTACCCCATCTACGCCCCTCCTCCCTGGGATGGAGAATAGCCTACCAAGGCCCTCTATGGATGTCTGAACCTAATGCACTTCACTGGAACTCTGAAATACCGGTAAGACAAAATTAATATCATTATCAAGTTGGAAAGGAACTAGTGGAACTAAGGCATAATGCAGCAAGCTAGGACCCATGGTAGTTGGCTTCAGCAGCATGCATTTCACTCCACTGTAAAATGCTTCAACGCACCTTACATTTCCATTGACCTTGAATTGTCCTCAATGAGCTGCTGTCCCTGCTCTCTCCACGTTAGAACAGCTTCCTCTTTCTCGCATTGCCAACCCAACCAACCCAAGGCCCCCCGGCCCACTGTATCTTCCCCTGGCCAGGCCAGCTGCTCCGGGGGAAGGTTCCCTGGTCAAGGGTCTCTCCTCTTGTCGCTAGGGCTCCCAGCTCACTTCCTCCTTTTCTCCAGCACCTGTCCCTGCCTTGGCAAGGCCCTGGCACTGGACTGGAGAATCCTGGGGTTTGGAGACCAGCCTTCTGCTCTGCTTCCCAACTCTGCACCATTATACGGTTCTACCCCCAGTCCCTGGAACCTCTGTAGTCTGCAGCCTGGCCTACTGCAGTCTTGGCCTACTGCAGCTCTGGAGCCTAGCTATGGCTGGAGCCATAATGATTTGGCTTCCAAATCCCAAAGCCACAGCCCTGATGAGAAAGACACCGTCTCATGCGATAAGTATCACAAGCACATTCTGTGCCCATTTTGAATCATACATAGTATGAATATTGTACACTCCCCATATGCCTCACTCACAAGATATATAGTGTAGCACAGCTCTAAGATTGTGTGTGTGTGTGTAATCACCTCATCACAAAGCTCTTGAGGAAGTGAGCTTTGGGGAATTTTTTGGCATTTCAGTAGAAATATTTTTAAACAGCCGGACACCGAGCTCTGGAGGACTCTCAAACTCTACCACAGGACTGCAACTCCCATGAATGGTCCTATATTTCGCCCTTGCGCATTGGGTAAACGGAGACGAGGCGCGCAGAGATTCCGTTTTGTAAAATGGCGGCGTGATTGAGCTTGGACAAATTTACTAAACTAAACCCAAGATGTTCTATTATATTGACAAGATAATCAAGTGACCGCTCTAACAATGGAAATACATGTCGTCAAAGATGGAATACAGGCGGGAGGAAGCGACATTACTGAGCACGGTTACAAGCACACAATAATGCGATTATTGTGGATAGTCAGGTTAATATAATAGTTCGTTTAAAACTGTTTACATGCTTTGCAAGAAGAACAATTTACCTAATAATCCTGTTGACATGGACACATCTGAAATCAGGCTGCTGATGGGACTTTTGACAAAATGCAAAAAATCACTAATCCCAAAAAAAACATTCTACCATAGTGACCATATTATTTTTGCGAAGACTATTTGATTCTGAGTTCGGACATATACCGTTTGTATGTGAAAACTATTTATAAGATGCATACTTTCAGTTTTTCTGAACTCACTTAACTCGAGTATAAGAGGAAGGCTTGCTTTTACCCAGTGCTAAATTTGGTCAGTTTAATATCGAATTATTATTGTGCATGTACAGTACTCAGTATGTTTACATGCACACTAATACTTTGATATTATATGAATTATGGCAGTAGGCTGATTACGCAATAGTCATGTATACACCTTCCTCTGTTTATCTTAATTATCGGGGTACGGTCAAAATCGAAGTAAGCATACGCCGATTAAAATATCTGGTTTTCTGAGCAATCTTTCGAATTATTAGGACATGTAAACACAATCGGCATTCCAGAAGTGTATTTCAACTATATGTGCTAGCACCAGCCAAGCGAACCCCCCTCTTTAGCAGGAGTGGAGTGAGTTTGGAACTGAACCTATGCTTCTTAGAAGTAGTTTTCACATTACAAACTCAGAATCAAATATGCTTCCCAAAAATAACATGTTCGCTGTGGTAGAACGTTTATTTTTGATTGCATTTATCAGTGCCATCAGGTAGCCTGTATTCAGATGTGTCCATGGAAACAGGATTATTAGGGGATTCGTTCTTCTTTCAAAGCATGTAAACATTTTAATCGAACTATTATAGGAATCGGATTATCCACAATAATCGCATTATTGTGTGCGTGTAAACGAAGTCTGAGGTGTATAGAACGGGCGAGATCAGGTGGGACCATTCTAGCCAATGAGAGGGCAGATAGCTTCACATATGAATAACATAACGTGGTTTTTTTCTAAGTTCAGGAAATAGTAAGTGCGTCCACTTATATCAGTGCATTCATAACAGCCTAACCATTGCTAAACTTCTGTTCGACCAAATAAGCCTCATGTAGCAAATTAACAATTACATTTTAAGGTTGACCAAATTCGACACTCATTGACCGCCATTAAAAAAAAATCATAATTTTGTGGTGGTTTTATTTTCGTGGACAGATTTTGGGCGGAAGTAAACCCTCTCGCTTCGCCTCTTCCTCGCTGTTCGGACACCCAGCGATTATTCAAAGTTTAGTAACATTTGGAATTGTTTTACTATCAAGGGGTAGTTATCGAACATTTAATTCGGGAAAAGGTATGTTTCTTTTATATTCAATGACATCGGAGCAGTAGCTAGCTAGTTAGCTAACTAGCCTAGCAACATAGCTAGCAGTGAGACTTCGTGGTTGTTAGGCTAGCGTTTCAAATGATTGACGTTAACTCTTATTTTATTATTTATTTACTTACTCTTATCTTATTGATTAAAGTTACTCTACACGGACGGTGGCTAAAAAAAGTACCAAGAACATAACCTCAAAAAGAAAACTTGTTAAATTGGTTAGCGAACTAGCTAGCGTGCTAGCTAAATGGACAACGCACGTTCTTGCTACATGCATCAACAAAGTTGGCTAGCTACTTTTGTCTTTTGAACGTTTACACACGTTTTAGAGTTAGCTAACATTAGGGAAAGGAAGTCCTCCCACAGATGGTTAGCCAAATTATCCTTAGCCGGAAGAGAAAATACGGACTCAATAGTATGCTAACGTTACTTAGCTAGCTAGCTAACTAGTATTCAATATAGCTAGCTACTACCAGGCATTTAGCCATCTTAATGTTGCAAGCTAAAGTTACCTTTGTTGATATTTCAGAATCAAGAATTAGCAGCCCATAACTATTCACCAAACAAGAACATATCTGTGCTCTTTTGTCCTCATCTCTCACCTCTTGTCCAACAGTTTGTGAATTAAGTCAGTATCAACAGTAGCTACCTACTAATAGCTACATCAACTCAATCTAACAGGACATAAGAAAAGCACTCGCCTTAAGTAGCTAGTTACTGTAGTTAACTTAGTTTGCTGTTTACTGTAGTTAATTAGTTAGTCCAGGTCCCTGATGTTGAAATATTGTTACTGAGATTATCTAGTGTTTATACTATATTGTATTTGTTTACAGTAGACTTTTATCATGTACCACTGGCCTCACAAAATAACCAGACCATTTTTGAAGTATCTTTAATTGTCACAGTTGAATCATTTGTGTGTTGACGGTCTCTTGTGTTGTCTTCCAGAGAGCAGCGTTGTGATGGCGAAGAGGATCGCTGACAAAGAGCTGACCGACAGGAACTGGGATCAGGAGGATGAAGGAGAGGAGGTGGGCTTGCTGTACCATGTTACTACAGCCTCGCTGATAGTGCTATAGACTGTATAGATAATACACAGCCCTGCAGGCACGTGTCCAGGGGTTAGCCTTTCACACGTTTGCCTAGTAGTAGAAAGTATTAGTCTCCCTTTCTGTTGTTGGCCGTTTTCAATAGTTTCAGCATCCCAGTAAATGATAATCAATAGATACAACATGCGTTGTGTTGTAAAAACAGTTATCTGGGCAGTGTTGTGCATAGAGGGGATACTCAGAAGGAGCTAAAGACCTGGTTGGATAGGTCATGGAGTTTTGGATCACTAGCCAGCCAAATGACAGAGGTCTCGGTAATAAGTAGCGTTTTTTTGTTTTATTTTAAACACGCATTTTCGCCTCTGCTCTGCTCCTGACCGCATGTGCTAACATAGAAATAGAATGAATAGAACGGCTGGTGTCATAATGGGTGGACTGGCGGCCATTTTGAGTGTCCCCATAGAAGCAAAGTGTTCCCTGTGCTGCTGTTTGTTGATTCAACTCAACAGACGTTACAAATAATACATTCCATTGCTTGAGCCACATCAGTTAACATCATTTTAGTGAACGTTCTACATTACTATGGAAACGATTGCATCACAATACCAGGCAGCCATTGCGAGTGTCCCCATGAGTTTACCAGTCAAATGACCAGGGTTAGAAGGTCCAAGCCCCGTTCTATTCCTTCCATTTCTATGTGCTGCTGCATTGTGGCAACCGAAGAATCGTTTGTTGCTTGTTTCAGCAAGGAGCAACAGTTTCATCATGTTAAGGCCATGTTACCGTAGAAACTGACTCAACTGCACAAATTCCCGGCCACCCCATCTTCAGTCAGCAAATTATTATTATTATTTTTTTTTTACCGGTTATGACTGTTTATTTTACTTTCATGAAGGTCTTCATCTATAACCGTCAGTTACACGGCTATACAGCAATTGTGCCAGCCCTAAGTAAATACAGTTACAAAGAAGCTTGTCAAATCAACATGTTGATTCAACGTTCTAGAATCATCAATGTTAAAAAACTATTAGTCCAGCCGATATGTGAATTTAACCCAAAACTTTGCACACATTGCCTGGACTATATTGCAGAGTAAGGATTTGTTGTACATATTTTGACCCTATCTCTAATAGTGTTGTGATGGTGTTCAGCAGGCAGGGACGTTTTCCATCGCTAGTGATGATGTCATGAAGAGCAGGCCCATCAAGAAGGCCAAGCGTCGGGCTGCTGGTTCAGAGGTAGGCTACCTGGCTAACTGACATGCATGCTGTCTGTGTGTCTAGCTGCTGGTTCAGAGGTAGGCTAACTGACATGCATGCTGTCTGTGTGTCTAGCTGCTGGTTCAGAGGTAGGCTACCTGGCTAACTGACATGCATGCTGTCTGTGTGTCTAACTGCTGGTTCAGAGGTATGCTACCTGGCTAACTGACATGCATGCTGTCTGTGTATCTAGCTGCTGGTTCAGAGGTAGGCTAACTGACATGCATGCTGTCTGTGTGTCTAGCTGCTGGTTCAGAGGTAGGCTAACTGACATGCATGCTGTCTGTGTGTCTAGCTGCTGGTTCAGAGGTAGGCTACCTGGCTAACTGACATGCATGCTGTCTGTGTGTCTAGCTGCTGGTTCAGAGGTAGGCTAACTGACATGCATGCTGTCTGTGTGTCTAGCTGCTGGTTCAGAGGTAGGCTACCTGGCTAACTGACATGCATGCTGTCTGTGTGTCTAGCTGCTGGTTCAGAGGTAGGCTACCTGGCTAACTGACATGCATGCTGTCTGTGTGTCTAGCTGCTGGTTCAGAGGTAGGCTACCTGGCTAACTGACATGCATGCTGTCTGTGTGTCTAACTGCTGGTTCAGAGGTAGGCTACCTGGCTAACTGACATGCATGCTGTCTGTGTGTCTAGCTGCTGGTTCAGAGGTAGGCTACCTGGCTAACTGACATGCATGCTGTCTGTGTGTCTAACTGCTGGTTCAGAGGTAGGCTACCTGGCTAACTGACATGCATGCTGTCTGTGTGTCTAGCTGCTGGTTCAGAGGTAGGCTACCTGGCTAACTGACATGCATGCTGTCTGTGTGTCTAGCTGCTGGTTCAGAGGTAGGCTAACTGACATGCATGCTGTCTGTGTGTCTAACTGCTGGTTCAGAGGTAGGCTACCTGGCTAACTGACATGCATGCTGTCTGTGTGTCTAGCTGCTGGTTCAGAGGTAGGCTAACTGACATGCATGCTGTCTGTGTGTGTCTAACTGCTGGTTCAGAGGTAGGCTAACTGACATGCATGCTGTCTGTGTGTGTCTAACTGCTGGTTCAGAGGTAGGCTAGAATATGGCCTTAATGGCCACATACTTTTTATAGACTAATTTAACTAACCAACACCATGGGAACTAGCGCACATGCATGCTGCCTTATTCTGTCAGGTGGAAACCTGGGTAATGTTCATTAGAAGAAAACAGAAACAAGGGTTTCTTATTGCACAAGTTCTGAACACAACCCAGCTTTACTTTAACCCAATTCAAGCAGTTCTTCCTTCCAGCTTTACATTAACCCAATTCAAACATCGCTTCCTTCCTTCCAGCTTTACTTAAACCCAATTCAAGCATTGCTTCCTTCCTTCCAGCTTTACTTTAACCCAAGTCAAGCAGTGCTTCCTTCCTTCGATGCCAGAACTCCCTTTTTAAAGAGTGGTGATGTAGCCTAATGGAGGGAGATAGGAGTGAATAATTTGTTTCCTTCCTGTCTGTGCTGCCTGCAGGGGCAGAGTGGAGGATCGTTCAAAGGGTTTAAAGGGTTCTCCCTGGCCCCTCCGTCGGGAACCGGGCCAGCCACGGGGGGAATCACGGCCTTCTCCGGGTTCGGGAATGGGGCAGGGTTCAAACTGTCCAATGGGAACAGTGTTACACCCGTCACTCCAGCCTTCACCGGGTTCGCCTCGCCTGCTGCCACCAAGACCACCACACCTGGTAAGAGGCTGCATTTCTAACCGTTGTACAGTTAAAGTGCTAGTCCTGGAGGATAACTTATGAAAGTGGCCCGGTGTTGATATGAAATGGAATTGAGGGATCTGGGATTATAGGTTAATGGAGCTGAATCAGTGGGATTGGCTCTTTGTGGATCTGGTATTAGAGGCTAATGGAGCTGAATCAGTGGGGTTGGCTCTGTGTGGATCTGGTATTAGAGGCTAATGGACCTGAATCAGTGGGGTTGGCTCTGTGTGGATCTGGTATTAGAGGCTAATGGAGCTGAATCAGTGGGGTTGGCTCTGTGTGGATCTGGCATTAGAGGCTAATGGAGCTGAATCAGTGGGGTTGGCTCTGTGTGGATCTGGTATTAGAGGCTAATGGAGCTGAATCAGTGGGGTTGGCTCTGTGTGGATCTGGTATTAGAGGCTAATGGAGCTGAATCAGTGGGGTTGGCTCTGTGTGGATCTGGTATTAGAGGCTAATGGAGCTGAATCAGTGGGGTTGGCTCTGTGTGGATCTGGTATTAGAGGCTAATGGAGCTGAATCAGTGGGGTTGGCTCTGTGTGGATCTGGTATTAGAGGCTAATGGAGCTGAATCAGTGGGGTTGGCTCTTTGTGGATCTGGTATTAGAGGCTAATGGAGCTGAATCAGTGGGGTTGGCTCTGTGTGGATCTGGTATTAGAGGCTAATGGAGCTGAATCAGTGGGGTTGGCTCTGTGTGGATCTGGTATTAGAGGCTAATGGAGCTGAATCAGTGGGGTTGGCTCTGTGTGGATCTGGTATTAGAGGCTAATGGAGCTGAATCAGTGGGGTTGGCTCTGTGTGGATCTGGTATTAGAGGCTAATGGAGCTGAATCAGTGGGGTTGGCTCTGTGTGGATCTGGCATTAGAGGCTAATGGAGCTGAATCAGTGGGGTTGGCTCTGTGTGGATCTGGTATTAGAGGCTAATGGAGCTGAATCAGTGGGGTTGGCTCTGTGTGGATCTGGTATTAGAGGCTAATGGACCTGAATCAGTGGGGTTGGCTCTGTGTGGATCTGGTATTAGAAGCTAATGGACCTGAATCAGTGGGGTTGGCTCTGTGTGGATCTGGTATTAGAGGCTAATGGAGCTGAATCAGTGGGGTTGGCTCTGTGTGGATCTGGTATTAGAGGCTAATGGAGCTGAATCAGTGGGGTTGGCTCTGTGTGGATCTGGTATTAGAGGCTAATGGAGCTGAATCAGTGGGGTTGGCTCTGTGTGGATCTGGTATTAGAGGTTAATGGAGCTGAATCAGTGGGGTTGGCTCTGTGTGGATCTGGTATTAGAGGCTAATGGAGCTGAATCAGTGGGGTTGGCTCTGTGTGGATCTGGTATTAGAGGCTAATGGAGCTGAATCAGTGGGGTTGGCTCTGTGTGGATCTGGTATTAGAGGCTAATGGAGCTGAATCAGTGGGGTTGGCTCTGTGTGGATCTGGTATTAGAGGCTAATGGAGCTGAATCAGTGGGGTTGGCTCTGTGTGGATCTGGTATTAGAGGCTAATGGAGCTGAATCAGTGGGGTTGGCTCTGTGTGGATCTGGTATTAGAGGCTAATGGACCTGAATCAGTGGGGTTGGCTCTGTGTGGATCTGGTATTAGAGGCTAATGGACCTGAATCAGTGGGGTTGGCTCTGTGTGGATCTGGTATTAGAGGCTAATGGAGCTGAATCAGTGGGGTTGGCTCTGTGTGGATCTGGTATTAGAGGCTAATGGAGCTGAATCAGTGGGGTTGGCTCTGTGTGGATCTGGTATTAGAGGCTAATGGACCTGAATCAGTGTGTCGGCTCCTCTCCCAGTGTGGTACCTGAGGGTGGAATGACAGAACAGAGATGCTCCAGTATTCAGTCAGTCTCTCTCCTTCTCTACCGTTAAACTCAGGGCTACTGAAGGCGTCCGCATGCCTCCCATCTGAAACAGTTCCTGCATATATTATGACAACATTTTCGGATGTTTTGGTCTTCGGCTAGGGTTTTTTTCGGCTGTTTGTGCACACAAACATTTCTCGAGTCAAGACGAAGTTCGCAAGCCAAAGTCGTTGGTGATTGGTCAACAGTAGGGATTCTTCAATGATAGGCTAGTTTTCGTGCACATTCTTTCGCTTGAGAAATGCTGCACCAAACATCCTAGTTAGATGTAAAAATGTATGACTTATTTCTTGTTATCTTAGATTAATTGTGACTATACTGGCTACGGCGTCTCAAGGTGGACAAACGGTACTATTGCCGCTTTAGTGGTTTTTCAAGCGAAGGTGGAAGGTATGGGAACACTGGTTGGGTTGGCTAGGCAACAGCCGTCCGCGCATGCTGAAGCCTTAAGGCTTCTCTCTGCTGTAGCACTCACCTTCTCCTTCTGTTTCCTCTTGTCCTCTTCACCTGCTCATCTCCTCTCCTCTCCTCTCCCCCTCTCATCCCCCTCCTCTCTATCCCCCTCTCTCCCTCTCCCCTCCTCTCTATCCCCCTCTCCTCCTCTCTCCTCTCTCTCTCCCCTCCTCTCTATCCCCCTCTCCTCCTCTCTCCTCTCTCTCTCCCCTCCTCTCCTAGGTTCATTAACATTCAGCGGCCCCCCCTCCAGCGGTGACATCACAGAGCAGCAGCCTAACGGTTCCTCCCCCGTGGTTTCCAGTCTGTCTCTGAGCTCCGGCTCCTGTACCTCCTCTGACAACCAGGAGTACAGGAAGCAGCTCACAGCGCTCAACTGCTCGGTCAGGGACTGGATCACCAAGCACGTCAACAGGAACCCTCTCTGCGACCTCAACCCCATCTTCAGGGACTATGAGAAGCACCTGGCCAGCATCGACAAGAAGTACGGAGGGGCTGGAGGGAGTGGCGCTGTGGCTGGGGGCTCGGCGAGCGGTAGCAAGGCAGCAGCACCGGAGGAGAAGCAGCCAGCCGGTACCACACCCCCCTCCTCCTCTAGTACCGCCGGCTCGGCAGCCACAGCTCCACTCTTCTCCTTCAGTAAGGACAAGGACGGCACCGCTCCAGCCTCGGAGAAAAGCTCCAGCGCCGCTCCTGCTCCGCTCCCCGCTGGCATCAGCTTTAACTTGGGCCAGAAGGGGTCCCTGAGCTCTGGAGGAGCTCCTAACGTCTCCTTCTCCTCCTCCTCCTCCTCTTCCTCCTCCCTGTTTGGAGGCACCTCTCTTCCTAGCTTCTCCTTCAGTGGGGCCAAGGCTGAGGCTGTCCCCACCCAGACAACAGGTACGATATGGAAGGTCTAATGTATGTAGGGAAATAGAAATATTACTCATGTAATAGGCATACCTACCTTACTGTCCTAACAGCTATGATATCATGTAACTAGATATTCTATACTAGTCATACCTGCCTAGTCACTTTACCCTGCCTTCATGTACATATCTACCTCAAATACCTTATTATTATCTATCCTGATGCCTAGTCACTTTACCCTGCCTTCATGTACATATCTACCTCAAATACCTTATTATTATCTATCCTGATGCCTAGTCACTTTACCCTGCCTTCATGTACATATCTACCTCAAATACCTTATTATTATCTATCCTGATGCCTAGTCACTTTACCCTGCCTTCATGTACATATCTACCTCAAATACCTTATTATTATCTATCCTGATGCCTAGACACTTTACCCTGCCTTCATGTACATATCTACCTCAAATACCTTATTATTATCTATCCTGATGCCTAGTCACTTTACCATGCCTTCATGTACATATCTACCTCAAATAACTTATTATTATCTATCCTGATGCCTAGTCACTTTACCCTGCCTTCATGTACATATCTACCTCAAATACCTTATTATTATCTATCCTGATGCCTAGTCACTTTACCCTGCCTTCATGTACATATCTACCTCAAATACCTTATTATTATCTATCCTGATGCCTAGTCACTTTACCCTGCCTTCATGTACATATCTACCTCAAATACCTTATTATGATCTATCCTGATGCCTAGTCACTTTACCCTGCCTTCATGTACATATCTACCTCAAATACCTTATTATTATCTATCCTGATGCCTAGTCACTTTACCCTGCCTTCATGTCCATATCTACCTCAAATACCTTATTATTATCTATCCTGATGCCTAGTCACTTCACCCTGCCTTCATGTACATATCTACCTCAAATACCTTATTATTATCTATCCTGATGCCTAGTCACTTTACCCTGCCTTCATGTCCATATCTACCTCAAATACCTTATTATTATCTATCCTGATGCCTAGTCACTTTACCCTGCCTTCATGTACACATCTACCTCAAATACCTTATTATTATCTATCCTGATGCCTAGTCACTTTACCCTGCCTTCATGTACATATCTACCTCAAATACCTTATTATTATCTATCCTGATGCCTAGTCACTTTACCCTGCCTTCATGTACATATCTACCTCAAATACCTTATTATTATCTATCCTGATGCCTAGTCACTTTACCCTGCCTTCATGTACATATCTACCTCAAATACCTTATTATTATCTATCCTGATGCCTAGTCACTTTACCCTGCCTTCATGTACATATCTACCTCAAATACCTTATTATTATCTATCCTGATGCCTAGTCACTTTACCCTGCCTTCATGTACATATCTACCTCAAATACCTTATTATTATCTATCCTGATGCCTAGTCACTTTACCCTGCCTTCATGTACATATCTACCTCAAATACCTTATTATTATCTATCCTGATGCCTAGTCACTTTACCCTGCCTTCATGTACATATCTACCTCATATACCTCGTACCTCTGCACATTGATCTGGTACTGGTACTCCCTGTATATAGCTCCACATTGATCTGGTACTGGTACTTCCTGTATATAGCTCCATTCTTGTGTATTTTATATTATTCATTGTGTTACTACTTCAACTGAAGGGGTTTAATAGTAATCAGAATCCCCATAATTCACCAAGTACATAACTTAAACACACCCAGAATGTTACCTGGTTATATGGTGCTGCTAGTGATGGACAACACACCCAGAATGTTACCTGGTTATATGGTGCTGCTAGTGATGGACACACCCAGAATGTTACCTGGTTATATGGTGCTGCTAGTGATGGACAACACACCCAGAATGTTACCTGGTTATATGGTGCTGCTAGTGATGGACACCACACCCAGAATGTTACCTGGTTATATGGTGCTGCTAGTGATGGACACCACACCCAGAATGTTACCTGGTTATATGGTGCTGCTAGTGATGGACACCACACCCAGAATGTTACCTGGTTATATGGTGCTGCTAGTGACGGACACACCCAGAATGTTACCTGGTTATATGGTGCTGCTAGTGATGGACACACACCCAGAATGTTACCTGGTTATATGGTGCTGCTAGTGATGGACACCACACCCAGAATGTTACCTGGTTATATGGTGCTGCTAGTGATGGACACACCCAGAATGTTACCTGGTTATATGGTGCTGCTAGTGATGGAACACACCCAGAATGTTACCTGGTTATATGGTGCTGCTAGTGATGGACACCACACCCAGAATGTTACCTGGTTATATGGTGCTGCTAGTGATGGACACCACACCCAGAATGTTACCTGGTTATATGGTGCTGCTAGTGATGGACACACCCAGAATGTTACCTGGTTATATGGTGCTGCTAGTGATGGACACCACACCCAGAATGTTACCTGGTTATATGGTGCTGCTAGTGATGGACACACCCAGAATGTTACCTGGTTATATGGTGCTGCTAGTGATGGACACCACACCCAGAATGTTACCTGGTTATATGGTGCTGCTAGTGATGGACACCACACCCAGAATGTTACCTGGTTATATGGTGCTGCTAGTGATGGACACCACACCCAGAATGTTACCTGGTTATATGGTGCTGCTAGTGATGGACACCACACCCAGAATGTTACCTGGTTATATGGTGCTGCTAGTGATGGACACCACACCCAGAATGTTACCTGGTTATATGGTGCTGCTAGTGATGGACACCACACCCAGAATGTTACCTGGTTATATGGTGCTGCTAGTGATGGACACCACACCCAGAATGTTACCTGGTTATATGGTGCTGCTAGTGATGGACACCACACCCAGAATGTTACCTGGTTATATGGTGCTGCTAGTGATGGACACCACACCCAGAATGTTACCTGGTTATATGGTGCTGCTAGTGATGGACACCACACCCAGAATGTTACCTGGTTATATGGTGCTGCTAGTGATGGACACACCCAGAATGTTACCTGGTTATATGGTGCTGCTAGTGATGGACACACACCCAGAATGTTACCTGGTTATATGGTGCTGCTAGTGATGGACACACCCAGAATGTTACCTGGTTATATGGTGCTGCTAGTGATGGACACCACACCCAGAATGTTACCTGGTTATATGGTGCTGCTAGTGATGGACACCACACCCAGAATGTTACCTGGTTATATGGTGCTGCTAGTGATGGACACCACACCCAGAATGTTACCTGGTTATATGGTGCTGCTAGTGATGGACACCACACCCAGAATGTTACCTGGTTATATGGTGCTGCTAGTGATGGACACACACCCAGAATGTTACCTGGTTATATGGTGCTGCTAGTGATGGACACCACACCCAGAATGTTACCTGGTTATATGGTGCTGCTAGTGATGGACACCACACCCAGAATGTTACCTGGTTATATGGTGCTGCTAGTGATGGACACACCCAGAATGTTACCTGGTTATATGGTGCTGCTAGTGATGGACACCACACCCAGAATGTTACCTGGTTATATGGTGCTGCTAGTGATGGACAACACACCCAGAATGTTACCTGGTTATATGGTGCTGCTAGTGATGGACACCACACCCAGAATGTTACCTGGTTATATGGTGCTGCTAGTGATGGACACCACACCCAGAATGTTACCTGGTTATATGGTGCTGCTAGTGATGGACACCACACCCAGAATGTTACCTGGTTATATGGTGCTGCTAGTGATGGACACACCCAGAATGTTACCTGGTTATATGGTGCTGCTAGTGATGGACACCACACCCAGAATGTTACCTGGTTATATGGTGCTGCTAGTGATGGACAACACACCCAGAATGTTACCTGGTTATATGGTGCTGCTAGTGATGGACACACCCAGAATGTTACCTGGTTATATGGTGCTGCTAGTGATGGACACACCCAGAATGTTACCTGGTTATATGGTGCTGCTAGTGATGGACACACCCAGAATGTTACCTGGTTATATGGTGCTGCTAGTGATGGACACCACACCCAGAATGTTACCTGGTTATATGGTGCTGCTAGTGATGGACACACCCAGAATGTTACCTGGTTATATGGTGCTGCTAGTGATGGACACACCCAGAATGTTACCTGGTTATATGGTGCTGCTAGTGATGGACAACACACCCAGAATGTTACCTGGTTATATGGTGCTGCTAGTGATGGACACACCCAGAATGTTACCTGGTTATATGGTGCTGCTAGTGATGGACACACACCCAGAATGTTACCTGGTTATATGGTGCTGCTAGTGATGGACACACCCAGAATGTTACCTGGTTATATGGTGCTGCTAGTGATGGACACACCCAGAATGTTACCTGGTTATATGGTGCTGCTAGTGATGGACACACACCCAGAATGTTACCTGGTTATATGGTGCTGCTAGTGATGGACAACACACCCAGAATGTTACCTGGTTATATGGTGCTGCTAGTGATGGACAACACACCCAGAATGTTACCTGGTTATATGGTGCTGCTAGTGATGGACAACACACCCAGAATGTTACCTGGTTATATGGTGCTGCTAGTGATGGACACCACACCCAGAATGTTACCTGGTTATATGGTGCTGCTAGTGATGGACAACACACCCAGAATGTTACCTGGTTATATGGTGCTGCTAGTGATGGACACACCCAGAATGTTACCTGGTTATATGGTGCTGCTAGTGATGGACAACACACCCAGAATGTTACCTGGTTATATGGTGCTGCTAGTGATGGACAACACACCCAGAATGTTACCTGGTTATATGGTGCTGCTAGTGATGGACACACCCAGAATGTTACCTGGTTATATGGTGCTGCTAGTGATGGACACACCCAGAATGTTACCTGGTTATATGGTGCTGCTAGTGATGGACACACCCAGAATGTTACCTGGTTATATGGTGCTGCTAGTGATGGACAACACACCCAGAATGTTACCTGGTTATATGGTGCTGCTAGTGATGGACACCACACCCAGAATGTTACCTGGTTATATGGTGCTGCTAGTGATGGACACACCCAGAATGTTACCTGGTTATATGGTGCTGCTAGTGATGGACACACCCAGAATGTTACCTGGTTATATGGTGCTGCTAGTGATGGACACACCCAGAAGGTTACCTGGTTATATGGTGCTGCTAGTGATGGACACACCCAGAATGTTACCTGGTTATATGGTGCTGCTAGTGATGGACACCACACCCAGAATGTTACCTGGTTATATGGTGCTGCTAGTGATGGACACACCCAGAATGTTACCTGGTTATATGGTGCTGCTAGTGATGGACACACACCCAGAATGTTACCTGGTTATATGGTGCTGCTAGTGATGGACACACCCAGAATGTTACCTGGTTATATGGTGCTGCTAGTGATGGACACCACACCCAGAATGTTACCTGGTTATATGGTGCTGCTAGTGATGGACACCACACCCAGAATGTTACCTGGTTATATGGTGCTGCTAGTGATGGACACACCCAGAATGTTACCTGGTTATATGGTGCTGCTAGTGATGGACACCACACCCAGAATGTTACCTGGTTATATGGTGCTGCTAGTGATGGACACACCCAGAATGTTACCTGGTTATATGGTGCTGCTAGTGATGGACACACCCAGAATGTTACCTGGTTATATGGTGCTGCTAGTGATGGACACACCCAGAATGTTACCTGGTTATATGGTGCTGCTAGTGATGGACACACCCAGAATGTTACCTGGTTATATGGTGCTGCTAGTGATGGACACACCCAGAATGTTACCTGGTTATATGGTGCTGCTAGTGATGGACAACACACCCAGAATGTTACCTGGTTATATGGTGCTGCTAGTGATGGACACACCCAGAATGTTACCTGGTTATATGGTGCTGCTAGTGATGGACACCACACCCAGAATGTTACCTGGTTATATGGTGCTGCTAGTGATGGACACACCCAGAATGTTACCTGGTTATATGGTGCTGCTAGTGATGGACACACCCAGAATGTTACCTGGTTATATGGTGCTGCTAGTGATGGAAACACACCCAGAATGTTACCTGGTTATATGGTGCTGCTAGTGATGGACACACCCAGAATGTTACCTGGTTATATGGTGCTGCTAGTGATGGAAACACACCCAGAATGTTACCTGGTTATATGGTGCTGCTAGTGATGGACACACCCAGAATGTTACCTGGTTATATGGTGCTGCTAGTGATGGACACACCCAGAATGTTACCTGGTTATATGGTGCTGCTAGTGATGGACACAAACCCAGAATGTTACCTGGTTATATGGTGCTGCTAGTGATGGACAACCACACCCAGAATGTTACCTGGTTATATGGTGCTGCTAGTGATGGACACACACCCAGAATGTTACCTGGTTATATGGTGCTGCTAGTGATGGACACACCCAGAATGTTACCTGGTTATATGGTGCTGCTAGTGATGGACACACCCAGAATGTTACCTGGTTATATGGTGCTGCTAGTGATGGACACACCCAGAATGTTACCTGGTTATATGGTGCTGCTAGTGATGGACACACCCAGAATGTTACCTGGTTATATGGTGCTGCTAGTGATGGACACCACACCCAGAATGTTACCTGGTTATATGGTGCTGCTAGTGATGGACACACCCAGAATGTTACCTGGTTATATGGTGCTGCTAGTGATGGACACACCCAGAATGTTACCTGGTTATATGGTGCTGCTAGTGATGGACACCACACCCAGAATGTTACCTGGTTATATGGTGCTGCTAGTGATGGACACCACACCCAGAATGTTACCTGGTTATATGGTGCTGCTAGTGATGGACAACACACCCAGAATGTTACCTGGTTATATGGTGCTGCTAGTGATGGACACACCCAGAATGTTACCTGGTTATATGGTGCTGCTAGTGATGGACAACACACCCAGAATGTTACCTGGTTATATGGTGCTGCTAGTGATGGACACACCCAGAATGTTACCTGGTTATATGGTGCTGCTAGTGATGGACACCACACCCAGAATGTTACCTGGTTATATGGTGCTGCTAGTGATGGACACACCCAGAATGTTACCTGGTTATATGGTGCTGCTAGTGATGGACACACCCAGAATGTTACCTGGTTATATGGTGCTGCTAGTGATGGACACCACACCCAGAATGTTACCTGGTTATATGGTGCTGCTAGTGATGGACACACACCCAGAATGTTACCTGGTTATATGGTGCTGCTAGTGATGGACAACACACCCAGAATGTTACCTGGTTATATGGTGCTGCTAGTGATGGACACACCCAGAATGTTACCTGGTTATATGGTGCTGCTAGTGATGGACACACCCAGAATGTTACCTGGTTATATGGTGCTGCTAGTGATGGACACACCCAGAATGTTACCTGGTTATATGGTGCTGCTAGTGACGGACACACCCAGAATGTTACCTGGTTATATGGTGCTGCTAGTGATGGACACACCCAGAATGTTACCTGGTTATATGGTGCTGCTAGTGATGGACAACACACCCAGAATGTTACCTGGTTATATGGTGCTGCTAGTGATGGAACACACCCAGAATGTTACCTGGTTATATGGTGCTGCTAGTGATGGACACCACACCCAGAATGTTACCTGGTTATATGGTGCTGCTAGTGATGGACACACCCAGAATGTTACCTGGTTATATGGTGCTGCTAGTGATGGACAACACACCCAGAATGTTACCTGGTTATATGGTGCTGCTAGTGATGGACACACCCAGAATGTTACCTGGTTATATGGTGCTGCTAGTGATGGACACACCCAGAATGTTACCTGGTTATATGGTGCTGCTAGTGATGGACACACACCCAGAATGTTACCTGGTTATATGGTGCTGCTAGTGATGGACAACACACCCAGAATGTTACCTGGTTATATGGTGCTGCTAGTGATGGACAACACACCCAGAATGTTACCTGGTTATATGGTGCTGCTAGTGATGGACACACCCAGAATGTTACCTGGTTATATGGTGCTGCTAGTGATGGACACACCCAGAATGTTACCTGGTTATATGGTGCTGCTAGTGATGGACACACCCAGAATGTTACCTGGTTATATGGTGCTGCTAGTGATGGACACCACACCCAGAATGTTACCTGGTTATATGGTGCTGCTAGTGACGGACAACACACCCAGAATGTTACCTGGTTATATGGTGCTGCTAGTGATGGACACACCCAGAATGTTACCTGGTTATATGGTGCTGCTAGTGATGGACACACCCAGAATGTTACCTGGTTATATGGTGCTGCTAGTGATGGACACCACACCCAGAATGTTACCTGGTTATATGGTGCTGCTAGTGACGGACACACCCAGAATGTTACCTGGTTATATGGTGCTGCTAGTGATGGACACCACACCCAGAATGTTACCTGGTTATATGGTGCTGCTAGTGATGGACACCACACCCAGAATGTTACCTGGTTATATGGTGCTGCTAGTGATGGACACCACACCCAGAATGTTACCTGGTTATATGGTGCTGCTAGTGATGGACACACCCAGAATGTTACCTGGTTATATGGTGCTGCTAGTGATGGAACACACCCAGAATGTTACCTGGTTATATGGTGCTGCTAGTGATGGAACACACCCAGAATGTTACCTGGTTATATGGTGCTGCTAGTGATGGACACCACACCCAGAATGTTACCTGGTTATATGGTGCTGCTAGTGATGGACACACACCCAGAATGTTACCTGGTTATATGGTGCTGCTAGTGATGGAACACACCCAGAATGTTACCTGGTTATATGGTGCTGCTAGTGATGGACACACCCAGAATGTTACCTGGTTATATGGTGCTGCTAGTGATGGAACACACCCAGAATGTTACCTGGTTATATGGTGCTGCTAGTGATGGACACCACACCCAGAATGTTACCTGGTTATATGGTGCTGCTAGTGATGGACACACCCAGAATGTTACCTGGTTATATGGTGCTGCTAGTGATGGACACACCCAGAATGTTACCTGGTTATATGGTGCTGCTAGTGATGGACACCACACCCAGAATGTTACCTGGTTATATGGTGCTGCTAGTGATGGACACACCCAGAATGTTACCTGGTTATATGGTGCTGCTAGTGATGGACACACCCAGAATGTTACCTGGTTATATGGTGCTGCTAGTGATGGACAACACACCCAGAATGTTACCTGGTTATATGGTGCTGCTAGTGATGGACAACACACCCAGAATGTTACCTGGTTATATGGTGCTGCTAGTGATGGACAACACACCCAGAATGTTACCTGGTTATATGGTGCTGCTAGTGATGGACAACACACCCAGAATGTTACCTGGTTATATGGTGCTGCTAGTGATGGACACACACCCAGAATGTTACCTGGTTATATGGTGCTGCTAGTGATGGACACACCCAGAATGTTACCTGGTTATATGGTGCTGCTAGTGATGGACACACCCAGAATGTTACCTGGTTATATGGTGCTGCTAGTGATGGACACCACACCCAGAATGTTACCTGGTTATATGGTGCTGCTAGTGATGGACACCACACCCAGAATGTTACCTGGTTATATGGTGCTGCTAGTGATGAGACACACCCAGAATGTTACCTGGTTATATGGTGCTGCTAGTGACGGACACACCCAGAATGTTACCTGGTTATATGGTGCTGCTAGTGATGGACACACACCCAGAATGTTACCTGGTTATATGGTGCTGCTAGTGATGGACACACCCAGAATGTTACCTGGTTATATGGTGCTGCTAGTGATGGACACCACACCCAGAATGTTACCTGGTTATATGGTGCTGCTAGTGATGGACACCCACACCCAGAATGTTACCTGGTTATATGGTGCTGCTAGTGATGGACACACCCAGAATGTTACCTGGTTATATGGTGCTGCTAGTGATGGACACCACACCCAGAATGTTACCTGGTTATATGGTGCTGCTAGTGATGGACACACACCCAGAATGTTACCTGGTTATATGGTGCTGCTAGTGATGGACACACCCAGAATGTTACCTGGTTATATGGTGCTGCTAGTGATGGACACACCCAGAATGTTACCTGGTTATATGGTGCTGCTAGTGATGGACACCACACCCAGAATGTTACCTGGTTATATGGTGCTGCTAGTGATGGACACCACACCCAGAATGTTACCTGGTTATATGGTGCTGCTAGTGATGGACACCACACCCAGAATGTTACCTGGTTATATGGTGCTGCTAGTGATGGACACACCCAGAATGTTACCTGGTTATATGGTGCTGCTAGTGATGGACACACCCAGAATGTTACCTGGTTATATGGTGCTGCTAGTGATGGACACACCCAGAATGTTACCTGGTTATATGGTGCTGCTAGTGATGGACAACACACCCAGAATGTTACCTGGTTATATGGTGCTGCTAGTGATGGACAACACACCCAGAATGTTACCTGGTTATATGGTGCTGCTAGTGATGGACACACCCAGAATGTTACCTGGTTATATGGTGCTGCTAGTGATGGACACACCCAGAATGTTACCTGGTTATATGGTGCTGCTAGTGATGGACAACACACCCAGAATGTTACCTGGTTATATGGTGCTGCTAGTGATGGACACACACCCAGAATGTTACCTGGTTATATGGTGCTGCTAGTGATGGACACACCCAGAATGTTACCTGGTTATATGGTGCTGCTAGTGATGGACAACACACCCAGAATGTTACCTGGTTATATGGTGCTGCTAGTGATGGACACACCCAGAATGTTACCTGGTTATATGGTGCTGCTAGTGATGGACACACCCAGAATGTTACCTGGTTATATGGTGCTGCTAGTGATGGACACACCCAGAATGTTACCTGGTTATATGGTGCTGCTAGTGATGGACAACACACCCAGAATGTT